>NW_026606770.1:210000-220000 GCF_029890125.1 Rhinichthys klamathensis goyatoka | reverse complement strand
CAGGTAGGCCGTGGCATTTAAACGATGCCCAATTGGCACTAAGGGGCCTAAAGTGTGCCAGGAAAACATCCCCCACACCATTACACCACCACCACCAGCCTGCACAGTGGTAACAAGGCATGATGGTTCCATGTTCTCATTCTGTTTACGCCAAATTCTGACTCTAACATCTGAATGTCTCAACAGAAATCGAGACTCATCAGACCAGGCAACATTTTTCCAGTCTTCAACTGTTCAATTTTGGTGAGCTCTTGCAAATTGTAGCCTCTTCTTCCTATTTGTAGTGGAGATGAGTGGTACCCGGTGGAGTCTTCTGCTGTTGTAGCCCATCCGCCTCAAGGTTGTGCGTGTTGTGGCTTCACAAATGCTTTGCTGCATACCTCGGTTCTAACGAGTGGTTATTTCAGTCACTGTTGCCCTTCTATCAGCTCGAACCAGTCTGGCCATTCTCCTCTGACCTCTGGCATCAACAAGGCATTTCCGCCCACAGAACTGCCGCTCACTGGATGTTTTTTCTTTTTCAGACCATTCTCTGTAAACCCTAGAGATGGTTGTGCGTGAAAATCCCAGTAGATTAGCAGTTTCTGAAATACTCAGACCAGCCCTTCTGGCACCAACAATCATGCCACGTTCAAAGTCACTCAAATCAACTTTCTTCCCCATACTGATGCTCGGTTTGAACTGCAGGAGATTGTCTTGACCATGTCTACATGCCTAAATGCACTGAGTTGCCGCCATGTGATTGGCTGCTTAGAAATTAAGTGTTAACGAGCAGTTGGACAGGTGTACCTAATAAAGTGGCCGGTGAGTGTATATATATATGAGTTTATATATAGACATGTATATATATATATATATATATATATATATAAAGTATATATACACATACACCCATATATATTTACAACCTTATGTTAGATGTGATTAATCGCTATTAATTAATTTTGACAGCACTATAGTTATATTTTTATGTTGTGTTTTTGTCATTTTTTATTATTGTAGTATTTTTCTATTAAGTTTAACTAAATTAAAACGAGAAATGCCGCCTTGGCTTATCAAATAGGTTTAAGTTTTTTATATTTTATTTTATTTCAAGTTAAGAAAAAAATTATGGTTTTAGTTAATTATAATAATAATTCTGGTCACAATACAGAGAAAAAATCTGTTGCTACTTCCGTTTCATTGCAACTCATTTCATAAGCACATCAAGTTAAACTAAAAGAAAATGAGAAATGTTTGCTTTGGCAACTAGCTGAAATAAAATAATAAGTTTATGTTTTTTAAAATAGTTTAATTAGATTATTTATATGCATAATTTAATCAATCATAAATAAATAAGCAAACAAACTTAATTTATTAAAATAATTTGAAGTCATCATTTGGCCCCTAAAAAGTTTGATTGGTCTAAAAATGCATCTATGAATCGCAATATTTTATTTTATTTCAGTTCGTTAACTCTTTCCCTGCCATTTACGGTAATCAAAACACAGGCGAAGAAGAAGCAGAAACAAGCGATAGAAGCACATATAAAATAACGGGATCATCAGACGTTAAACCGCATATAAATCAAATCTGCCGAATGTTACGTCGAACCCATGAAGAGGAAACGACTGTGAAGCTCTGAGGATGTTAATGGACTCGATCTGACGCTGGCGGGAAAAGTATGGAAGCTTGTTTCCGCCACCGAATAAAAAAATAAATAAAGTAATTGCGACTTTTTATCGGAATTGCGTGAAATAAAGTCGCAATTGTGAGATATAAACTCGGAATTGCGAGAAAATTCGCAATTTGTAATTTTTTTCTCAGAATTGCGAGTTTATATCTCGCAATTCTGACTTTATAACACGTAATTTGAAAATATAAAGTCGCAACTGTGTGTTATAAAGTCCGAATTGTGAGATATAAACTCGCAATTCTGAGGTAAAATTCTGAGGGTCTTTTTTCCTTTAGAATTGGACTTTATAACACCCAATTGTGTTTATTTCTCGCAAATCTGACTATATCTCGCAATTCTGACTTTATAATACGCAATTGTGTTTATTTCTCACAATTTTGACTTTATAACATGCAATTGTGTTTATTTCTCGCAATTCTGACTATATCTCGCAATTCTGACTTTATAATATGCAATTGTGTTTATTTCTCACAATTCTGACTTTATAACACCCAATTGTGTTTATTTCTCGCAATTCTGACTATATCTCGCAATTCTTCTCGCAATTCTGACTTTATAATACGCAATTGTGTTTATTTCTCACAATTCTGACTTTATAACATGCAATTGTGTTTATTTCTCGCAATTCTGACTATATCTCGCAATTCTGACTTTATAATATGCAATTGTGTTTATTTCTCGCAATTCTGACTTTATAACTATAATTGTTTATTTCTTGCAATTCTGACTTTATAACATGCAATTGTTATTTCACGTGTTTATTTCTCGCAATTCTGACCTTATATCACGCAATTCTGACTTTATAATACGCAATTGTGTTTATTTCTCACAATTTTGACTTTATAACATGCAATTGTGTTTATTTCTCGCAATTCTGACTATATCTCGCAATTCTGACTTTATAATATGCAATTGTGTTTATTTCTCACAATTCTGACTTTATAACACCCAATTGTGTTTATTTCTCGCAATTCTGACTATATCTCGCAATTCTGACTTTATAATATGCAATTGTGTTTATTTCTCACAATTCTGACTTTAAAACATGCAATTGTGTTTATTTCTCGCAATTCTGACTTTATAACTATAATTGTTTATTTCTTGCAATTCTGACTTTATAACACGCAATTGTTATTTCACGTGTTTATTTCTCGCAATTCTGACCTTATATCACGCAATTCTGACTTTATAATACGCAATTGTGTTTATTTCTTGCAATTCTGACTTTATAACACACAATTGCGACTTTATATCACGCAATTGCACACAAAAACTCGCAATTGAGATAAAAAGTCGCAATTATCTTTTAAAATGTTTTATTCTGTGGTGGAAACAGGCTTCCATAGAAAAGACTTAACATTTATAATGAAAACCTTTTTTTCATGGTTTTAGTTTTGGTCAACTCTAACCCTGTGAAAATGAGTGAGTGCATTTAAGAAAGTTGCATGCAGTTCGCAAATAATGGACTGGTTGAAGTTATTTCTCCTGATTATTTGTTGAATATCCGTTAGTGTTTCACAGTCGATGAGTGTGTTACGAAGGTACGTGTAGTTTTGCATATCTCCTTTAATTGCGGTGTGAATATTACACGGATGTTCTCTGACTCCACAGACGTTGACGAGTGTAATTTCGAGGAGAGCTGCCGGAGAGAACTGGGTAACGTGTGTGTGAACACAGAGGGAAGCTACACGTGTGTGTGTCAAGCGGGATTCAGAGAGGACCGGGCCGCGTGTGTCGGTGTGTGTCGTTGTATTATTAACCTGTGTGTCTTACGCTGATTTATCATTCTCTCTGTGTCTGAAATGAATCTAGAATCAGGTGTTTGTGTGTGTGTGTGAGTGTGAGAGAGTGTGTTTGTGTGTGTGTGTGTGCGAGTGAGTGAGTGTGTGTGCGAGTGTGAGAGAGTGTGTTAGTGTGTGTGTGTAAGTGAGTGAGTGTGCGAGTGTGTTAGTGTGTGTGTGTGTGTGAGTGAGTGAGTGTGTGCGAGTGTGAGAGAGTGAGTGAGTGTGCGAGTGTGTGTGTTTGTGTGAGTGTGTGTGTGTGAGTAAATGAGTGTGTGAGTGTGTGTGCGAGTGTGAGAGAGTGTGTTAGTGCGTGTGAGTGAGTAAGTGAGTGTGCGAGTGAGTGCGTGTGAGAGAGTGTGTTAGTGTTGTGAATTAATTAGAATAGAAATGTTTAAATGATTAATTCTAATAATAACAGAAACAGTGTTGTCATTTATAAGGTTGTTCAGCTTTAAGAAAAGTCCACCCAAAATGCTTAGGGGACTGAGCGCGCAGATAGAACTAGAGAGAGAAGAGAGAAAGGAAAATGACTCCATGTTTGTGCGCTGTATCAACGTGTAATCCTGTTCATTAACTTCAGTAAACAGTTCGTTTTATTTAATTCAAGTCGTCAGTGGTCATTACTGCTTGTTAAGGAAGAAAAGATACGACAGTCTTTGGTGCCGAAAACCCGGGATAACTTGCAGGCAACATCCGAAATGGCGGAGCGACTTGAAAGACTACTCAGAAAACGGAGAGCTGTACGCGGTTCCACAACGAGACTTTTGCAAGACGTAGAAACAGAGGTTGGCAAAGAAGATCCGATCGTTGACAGATTATGTGAACTGTTAGCCCTGTTATCTGCAAAAGAGGAAACGCTACTGGAGTTGAATCGCGAAATACAGGAGTGTACAGAAATGGATGATTTGGAGAATGACGTTGTTGATGCGGAGGAGTATGGAGAGCGAGTCGTCAGCGCGAAAGCTCGCGTGCAGCGCAGAGAATCCGGGAAAGCACTAACAGCAGGCCGTGTGACGCAGTGCCATTGCAGCGCGGACAAACAGTTAAGTTACCCAAGTTAATTATCAGCAAGTTCAGCGGTGAAATTAGCTTGTGGCAAGACTTTTGGAATCAGTTTGAAACCGCTATTCACAGAAACGACGCGCTGAGCAAAACAGAGAAGTTTAATTACTTAACCCTCTGGGGTCCTTCATTTCAGAGTCACACTCAGGACCTTCGGGTCCAAATGGGCCGGAAGGGTGGGATTAATATTTATAAAAAAAAATCATCTTTTTTTTTTTTTACTTGTTTTTTTATAATATTTTTTCTTTTCTTTTTTGGTGTTTTGAGATAATTTCAAAAATAAAAATGATTTATAATTAATATTAATGCAATAATTATGACCCATTTTTTCCCCATTGAATATAATAGAAATTTAAAAAATATATTTTTAAATTTTTTTTAAATTTTTTTAAAGCTGTATTTCATTTTAGAGTCAAGCCTAGGCCTCATGAAAGCAATTTTTGAAATGAGATGGATGCCATCTGGTGGACAAACTGAGCATTTTAAAAATTCAAAACCCATATGTAATCTGAATTTATTAGTGTGTATGTGTATAAAAGTGTGTTTGTGTGTGTGTGTGTGTGTGTGTGTGTGTGTGGATGTGTCTGTTTTGCACTCTTGATGTTTTATAGATTCACCCCTTCACTGTTGTGTGCTTTTTTTCTGGATCGTGGCTGATTTGTAGTTTGTACGCACAAAATAACTCTGTATTTTCACATTTTTGCCAATTTCCCATTCATTTCCTATGCGGGTCCATTTGGACCCGAAGGTCCTGAGTGTGACTATTTTTTTTACAACCACTTAGACTATTCAAATCCTGTCCCCAATTTTTTGGGGTGTTCATATGCCAAGTACCAACAAAGTCACCAAATTTCGGACCATTCCGATAAAGCTATTATTTAAAAAAAAAAAAAAATTAAATGCTTCGGGTCCATTTGGGCCGAAGGACCCCAGAGGGTTAAAGACATACGTAACCGGCGCTGCTTCAAAGGCAATAGCGGGACTGATGTTGACAGACGGTAATTACGATCACGCGATCGATCTGCTTCAGAACCGGTTCGGAAGAAAGGATCTGCTCATTAATACCCATATGACCAAGTTGTTGAATCTCTGCCCAGTAAAGAAATCACACGATGTGAGTGCTCTGAGACAACTTTATGATGAATGTGAAGTACAGATCCGTAGCTTAGAATCGCTGGGTGTTGCATCAGAGGCATACGGCAGCCTGCTATGCCCTGTTCTGCTACAGATGATTCCAGACGACATTATACTCCAGTACAGTCGCCAAAGAGGAACCAGTGATGAATGGAAGGTCTCAGAAGTTATGGAATTTCTACAGAAAGAGATTTTGAGCAGAAAAAGAGCCATGCAACTGATTAAGCCAGGTAATTCCAAAGACAGCCAGAGCTATCAAAAACCATTTAAAAGACCAGACACATCAATTGAAATGAAGCAGAAAAAGCATCACATGCCGTCAGCTGCAGTACTGCAAACCACCAGTCAAAGAATACAGATATGTCTTTTCTGTGACAGTGCAGCACACAAAACAGAACTGTGTCCAGGAACTGATTTTGCTGCTCGAAAAGTAACATTGATGAAACTGGGACGATGCTTTGTTTGTCTTGGGCCGAAAAACACATTGCAAGATTCTGTAAGGCCAAGGTGGGCTGTAATGTGTGTGGAGGCAGACATCATAGTGCTGTGTGTGAGAAAGGAGAAACAAACACTTCAGACACTGACGACAAAGATGATGTAGTTTCTTCATTTGCTTCGCATTCTGTTAAGATACAGCCCAATAAACAGAACACTGTGCTTCTTCAGACTGTTAGAGCATGGGCAGAAGGACCTGGTGGACGTAAAAGCATTCGCTGCCTACTGGATGGGGGCAGTCAGAGAAGCTTCATCAGTGAGAACACAGTAAGAGCTTTAAAATTGCCTGTGACAAAGCAAGAAACGTTCACTCTTCATACTTTTGGCTCTGCAGCACCAGTAACATCAAGGCGCAACACAGTGAAAGTAATTCTACAAAGCATCTGGAACAAAGAGCAGAAGGTGGAAGTAGAAGCGCTCGAGACCCCCCAAGTGTGCACTGCTGTGATGAAGATTCCAGGTGAGCACATCCAAGCAGAGTTGAAACGAAAAGGCTTGCAGTTGGCAGACTACCCAGACCCCAGCACTTGTGATACAGAGTTGTCCATGCTGATTGGTGCAGACTATTATTGGCATATAGTGTCAGGCCAAGTGGAAAGAATCACAGATGCACTTGTGGCCATTGAGAGCATTTTTGGATGGTCAGTGCAGGGCCCAGTCACAATGTCCAGTGTTTCCGACACAGCATGCATGCACATACAAATTAATGAAGACACGCTGGTCTCAGAACGTCTGAAAGCCTTCTGGGAAATAGAGTCCCTTGGCATTACCATGCAGCAGACAGACAGCCTTGAAGAAGAGGAGGCTCTTCACATGTTTGAAAAAACTACTCAGTACAAAAACGGGCGATATGAAGTTGAGCTGCCATGGCGACCTGACAAACCAGAACTCCCAGATAACTACAGAATCGCAAGGAAAAGATTTGAAGGACTTAAAAGAAAGTGGCGGTCAGATGTAGTGTTGTATCACAGATATAATGAAGTTGTGAATGAATACCTCAAGCAAGGCATCGTCGAAGACGTGATGGAGGATGGATCGGCTCCAAACACTGTAAAGTATTACATGCCTCATCATGCTGTTCTTCGGGAGGACAAGGTAACAACAAAGCTCAGAGTAGTGTTTGATGCTTCATCACATGACATTGGCTTTCCATCATTGAATGACTGTCTACTTACTGGTCCTAACCGGAATCCAGATCTGCTCAGCATACTAATAAAATTCAGACTGAATGAGATTGCATTTACCGCAGACATCAAGAAGGCCTTCTTGCAGATTTCTCTTGCTGAGAAGGACAGAGATGCAGTGCGGTTCCTCTGGCTCACTGCACCACCCCATGGAGACGCAGGTGAGACGCTGCGTGTGCTACGGATGACGAGAGTGGTGTTTGGAGTGTCCCCCAGCCCATTCCTCCTGGCAGCTACAGTGAGAAAGCATCTGAAGGAATATGAAGACCAACTTCCTGAGGTAGTAAAGACAATAAAAGAATCACTTTATGTTGATGACTTAATCTCAAGTGCAAGTGATGTTGAAAATGCCTTCTCCATAACTACTGGTGCAAGGGAGATTATGTCTGCAGCTGGCATGGACCTTTGCAAGTGGACAACCAACTGTAATGCATTGAAGGAGAAATGGAAGACGACAATGAGTGAACTTGCAGAGGAGACAGAAACGCATGGATCAGTGCTGAAGGTACTAGGCTTGGCATGGAGAACTAAAACAGATGAATTTGTCTTTGACCTGACTGCACTGCTGGATGCTGTAGCTAAAAGAGAGAATACTAAAAGAAGTGTTCTAAAGCTCTCTGCTCGCATATTCGACCCAATAGGCTTTCTTACCCCATTCACTGTGCGAGTAAAATGCCTTTTCCAAGAGATGTGGATACGAGGCCTTGGCTGGGACGAGGAGCTGCCCACTGATCTTGCACAAGAATGGAAAGGATGGTGTTCAGAACTTCCACAGATCCACCACATACACATTCCTCGTTGGTATGGAATAAAATCAGTGCACAGACACGACGCACATCAACTCCACGTGTTTTGTGATGCAAGCGAGAAAGCTTATAGCACTGTCGCTTAGCCTGCGAGTAGCTGAGGATGGAGCAAAGACCACATGCCTTGTTGCTTCTAAGTCCAGGGTAGCCCCCCTGAAGAAGATCTCACTGCCCCGTCTTGAGCTGATGGGAGCAGTGATTGGAGCAAGACTAGGAAACAGTCTGTTAAAGCCTCTGAATCTGGAGCTACATCAAGTTCATATGTGGACGGATTCGATGATTGTGCTGCAGTGGATTCGCAGTCCAGCTCACAAATGGAAACAGTTTGTGTCAAACCGAGTGTCAGAAATCCAGTCTTTAACTAATCCTGCAATGTGGTCTCACTGTAAAGGCAAGTTCAATCCTGCGGACCTTCCCACCAGAGGTCAGACTGCAACTAACCCGAAGGAAAGTGAACTGTGGTGGAAAGGACCTCAGTGTTTCCGCTACATTCATTCTGCCGTGGCGGGCCGCCACACCTAAAATCATCCCGCCACGGCTGCAGCTTCTCGGTCCGATATTGTATGTGTTATTGTTAAGCCCCACTAAAGGCATACAAAACATTGTAAAGCACCATAAAGTTTTCGCACTATATTCCAAGACTTCTAAAGTCATTCAATAGCATAATGTGAGGTAAAAATGTATATTTAAGTCGTTAAGTTAAAGTTAATGGAAACTCACATCTCCTCCGTCATTCTTCATTCAGCATTCAAACAGCACGTCACGTTCGGGTACGACAGTAACACGACGACACTCTCTTCAAGATCAATGTTCCCTTTATTATACTTTATTTGTAGATAAAGATCTATAGTTTGCATAAAATTACCTTATCTTGCTAGAGTTTATAGCGCTTTCTAAATCATATTCCTTTCTCCCGGGTGTCTGTTACTACAGCACTAGAGTAGAGAGCACTATGAATTGTTCTTCATGCGCACTGTAAGTTAACTGAAATTTAAAACTGTTAAAAGAAAAGGCTCAATAAACTGTTGCATAGATATGATACATTAAGCATAGATAGATATAATCTCTTCGCTTTGAACTTTTCAATGCGAAGCGCTGCACGTTGTGACTTCGCGTTGCTTCAAGTGCATCATTCTGCGCACGGGATGCGCATAATCGCTTTGCCGCTCTTATTGGCGCCTTTCATGTTATAATGCTTAGGGGAAGTTTAAACACCTGGGATAAGGGGGCGTGGCCAGTGGGAATATCACTCATGGGCCACGCCCCCTCCCCTAGCGAAATGGGCCTGCCACCACGGCTGGAAAAAATCCTAGAGGAAACACTGGACCTTCATTTCTGACTGCACTGAATCAATTGGAAGAGAGCGATGCAGATCAAAGCGATGAAGATGTGACTAGTGAGCTAAAGCAAGGTCAGCAGGTCATCGTGCAACTCAGTAGCGGCAGTGACGAAAAGGGAATGGAACCTGTGCTAGATTTACTGAAGTACAGTAAGCTGAAGCGAGTTCTGCGAGTCACCGCTTGGATCAAGCGGTTTGTTCACAATACAAGTTCAAGCTCCAAAATGCGAGGTGAGTTGACTGCTGATGAAATGTTTGAGGCCGAGAAGTACTGGATAAAGGTGACACAAGATAGCAGCTTTAGTCATGAAATCAATTTGCTGAAAGCTGGTAAGACCCTGAACGCAGATTCAAAAATCAGAGACGTAAAACCTTTCCTTGACGAAGATGAATTGCTCTGTGTTGGAGGCAGACTGCAACAGTCAGACTTTAGTTACAGAGAGAAACACCCATGTATTCTGCCCAACAAAGACAGATATTGTGAGCTGCTGGTTCAGCACAACCATGAATTTATCATGCAT
>NW_026606770.1:200000-205000 GCF_029890125.1 Rhinichthys klamathensis goyatoka | reverse complement strand
TGCTAAGCTATGCTAAAAGTGGTACCGCCAGAACCAGAGATCGGCTGAATGGATTCAAAAACGGTAAAACTCAACAGTTTAACTCTGGGGGAGTTGTAAAATGAGCCTATTTCCAAAAAAAGTGGAGTATCCCTTTAAGGCATGAAGAATTGTTTTCACAGGAAAAAGCATTTAAATATGTCATTTTGGTGATCAAAGATGAGTTTTAAGGGATAAAATGATTGACTACATCATCAATATTAGAGCTGAGAGAATGTCAGTGATATAAACTAGCACTGAATGTGTCACTGATGTGTTGACGCAGATGTAAACGAGTGTTTGAGCGGAGATCACGGCTGTGACGGCAACGCTCGCTGCGGGAACATCATCGGGTCGTATTTCTGTCAGTGTCTTCAGGGATACAGCGGAGACGGACACTCCTGCTACGGTCAGTGTGGGATCCTGGCAGACATGGGGACTTGAGACTTGGTGACTTGGACTCGAGTCGCTATTTTTATGACTTGTGACTTGACTTGACATAAAATGAAATACTTGAGACTTGACTCGGACTTGGAAGTTAAAGACTCGGGACTTGACTTGACTTGAGACACGATGACTTGAATGACTTGACTTGAGTGTTAATCACATCATGTTTTCAGTTTGAATATAAAATATATATACAAATTTCTTTTAATAAGTTGATCCAGCTGGAGCGCAGGCTGAGAATAGCGTTGTCATGACTGGATCACGACACCATCATCAGTCATGCCCTCTCGTACCTTACGCACACCACGCCCACTTAGATATCACATCAAAATGTCAGCCGGAGGGGTACCGAGGGTCATCGCTTTCAGCTTCAAGAATTATTCACAAGATGGCAAAAGACGAACAGCGCTTTGCAAGACATGCAACATTAAGATCGCGGACAGCCAGACGACAACCTCCAATTTCGTCCGTCATTTGAAGAGCCATTCTGCCCAGTAAGTGCTTGTCAATTTGTTAATGTTATCTGGTTAGTTGGTAGTTAGCTAATGTAATAATAGCTAAAGTAGCCATTAACCCTTTCACAAGTAAGGTTAAACTATTCTAACTGATCCCCCAGCGTAAGTTTTTCTAGGCGACCGTTATTTAGAACCTGTCACTCACTTTAATGTTTCCATGGTGACGCGTCATTGCTTGTCACGTGACACAGCACAAACACAACACAGCGCTGAATGAATGATGATCTGCTTTTATGTCATTTTTCCTGTTTTATTCAAAATGTTCACAAATGTATTAGCTATAACATGAAACACTGATATTCCGATTGTCAAATATGTGGAAGTGGATGTGTTTTGTTGTTTAAACACCTGTATAACGATCGCGTTAGTTGAGCTGTATGTGCGAATGGGCGGCATGAATGCGTCATTGTACCCAAATGCACTTCCGAATGCGCCTCTGTTCATTTCAAACCAAACTGACGCCCATAGATCAAATTCTGCAGGTAAAATTACAATAATAAGGTGACTTGACTTGGACTTGACTTGACCTACTACAGGACTTGACTTGAATTGACTTGACATAGCCTGTGACTTGACTTGACTTGACTTGCCCAGGAAAAACATACTTGGGACTTACTTGAGACTTGAAGGTTAAAGTCCCCATGAATTCAAAATTGACCATGCTTACTTTGTTTGCCTAAATTGATCGTTTTGTGGTGAACAATTCATCCATGCAAATCAATCCACACAAAAAAATTTTTTGGCTTTGTAATCTTTAATCAAAATCTGAAATTTCCAAGGGGGTAATCCATCGACCGGAAGTTGAAGCCGGCCGGGTGCCGCCATCTTGTAGCAGAACTTCACTTGCGTTAGCATTTCCATTGACTCCCATTCATTTTGGCGTCACTTTGACAGCGAATAACTTTACATCTGAGGCGTTTAAAGACTCCATTTGTCCATTATTTATTTCTAAAGAAACACGACAATGTATAAAGGGCTCCATTACCTTCTATGTTACACTATGGCCCCGTAGAAACAGATTTAGTAAAAAATAGGCTAACGATTGCGTCATAACCACTCGACTCTCTGTCGCGCTGTACAGAAGTTACCGTACAGACAGGAGGAGAAGCTCACGGGCAATCGGGGGGACGTCCCGTCAAGGGAGAAGCCCATAGATAATGAGTCCATAAAAGCAACGGAATACTTACTCCTGCTCACTCACGCCAAAGAACTCTTTGCTCAAGTTCCCCGTCTCTGCAAGATTAACGTTGGCAGTTTTCACGCACAGCTACTAGAAGATTTACGTCTGTCAGACAGGTTGCTCACGTCATCAAGCTTAGTTTGAGTCGGTCTGAGTCGGCGCGTCAGGAACGGAAGTTCTCAAAAATCGCTAAAAATGGGCTTCAACTGTCTCAACTGAGTTCCAATGAGATCGCTCTGTCCATTTCTTATACTGTCTATGGAAATTTCCCCTCCCCTCTGCGTTGGAGGACCTTCCCTGATGACGTAGGTTTCACGGTTTGGGCGTCTTGCCGTCTTCTTGTTTACCATTGGCTGGCTCGACCAATCACTGGAGTACTCACAGTAATCGCAGTGCTGTTTGACACGGAGAAGTGTCCCAATGGTTGTTTGTGAAACAAACAAACTCCGGGTGCAGACAGGGCATCTTCTAAAAAGCTCCAGCAGTTTATCTTCATAAACAATGTACTTAGTCACTTTGTGGGGTAATACTTCATTAAAGACTCTGTAAAAGAAAAAAAAGTTAAAACAAATTTAAATAAAAGCATAAATAATCATAATTTGGTTATGTAATGTGTATGTATCAGAAATAACTTAATGACAATCAATCAAAAGTATTTAAAAACAAATAATAGCTAAATTAGACCATTCAAATATAGCCTAACTGAAAAACCTAACGGGACTAAACGCATTAAGTTACCTTGTACAGTTTATGGTGCTCTCACTTCCATCTTGATGGTAGCTGGAGTCATCAGTGGACACCTCACATCTTTTCCTCTTTATTGGTGTCGAGGTTGCCCCGGGACACTCTGTGAAAGGCTCCATCAGTGTGCCTGTGTCACACGACACACTCCTGATAGGCATTCTGGCCTGGGTGGCTGCACAAATTAATAATAGATTTATTATCAATAAGCAGCAAAAATACAAAACAAAATTATATAATCTTGACTATATGATGAGACATACAAAAGCTCCATATAGTATTTAAAATCACCTTTGCTTCTCCTCATGGGCTTCACGTTAGCCTGCACACCTGCAGATCTGGAGATGACTGGTTCAGTCTGGCACCCAATTTCTCTGGTCATTGTATGCTAAAAAAAAAAGTTTTTTATATTCAGTCAGTTTGAGGTAATTTTTCCAGGATTATTATTACTATTACGTTCAGTATATTTTACTGCTATGTGGAAAAAAATATCCAGCCAATCGCGCCGGCGCGTTTGTAAATTGTGATTAAAAATATATGCTCACTCACATCATGACGCCGCTGCGGTGGTGGAGTCCATGCAGGACGAGCAGCGTATGGCACTGCGTCGCTTCTCAGCGCGAGCTGTGTGGAGAAGCCCATTTCCACCTCCATTGCGTTGGAGAAGCAATCCCGCGTAAAATGCAGGTTGCACACTCACACTTGCATGCAACCACTGGCGCCTAATTTCCAAGTCTAGTGGAAAGTTATGCAGTCCAGCAGTGCTGTTGCAACCAGCAACACTACACCTACATACCATCCTGACCACTGTACTAAATACAGATAAAGCTAATGCTAAAAATCTACGCTATTCTAACTGATGCAATACTATGCTACTAACTAACTATGCTTCTAACAATATACTAACAACTATGCTAATTAACTACCTAGGCTATACGAAATAATCGAAATAACTATATAAATGCTATGCTAACTAGATGCTAATATATGCTATCCTGATCGTTTTCAATAGTCATAAATCCAACTCCTGACTCGCTACAGTAGTTTTGACGGAACCAGATGCTTTTATACCAGGGGCTGCCAAGGGCGTGGTGAGCTCGCATCAAGGGCGTGACAGAGTGACGTCACGTCAGAAAGTACCCCTACTGCAGGAGCTTTCCGTTTAACCTAAAGAGGGCAGCACTCAGACGTTTTTACACCATATATTTGACAATTAAAACACTTTATACTAGGGATGGGCATTTTTCAAAAATAATGCATTCGAATATTCGGGCTCATAGAAATCGAATATTCGAATATTCGTTTAGCCTATTTAAATGACATTTAACGAAAACGACGTTATTTCTTAAGTACATTTTTCAAAAAGTTTTTGTCACCATTTCTTAACAAGCTTACGATTAGGCAATACACAACAAGCTTACAATATATGTTAAAGTTTTCTTTTAGTTGAAAACATTAAACAGTTGGCCTATGTGTTAACAAAATATAAATAACAAAAGGATTTAAGCTCAAGCAGCGCGAGCGGGAAAAAAACGCCTAATAAAGTAGACTGCGCCAGATATCGAACAGAACGTACACACACACTCGAGTCAGCATGATTATCGTGTATATTGTTTCACGTTTATGTTGAGAAAAACAATAATGTCCACATGCAGGGACGCCGCCAGCAATTTATGCTCGAGTGAGAAAACGCGCTGCACTGACAGACGATTCAGAGACACAAACGGTCACGGTGTTCTAAGTTTCTAACAGCAATTTGCGTTTTCTGTTCTTAAACCTGTCTCTCTCAATGAAACTTAAGGGAAGTATATGTCTAAAAAAATAATTTTGCTATTAGATAAGTTATCATCTCTCGGATCACGCGCGCTACAGCTGCGCTTACCTGCAGTCGTAGTGATGGACAGCTGTCTTTCCTCAGTCGCCTGCTGTTTGGATTTCATGTGATTTCTCATTGTGTTGATGATATTATAACTCAGATTAATTAATTCATTTGATCAAAAGTAATTCCCTTCTGTAAGATCATTTAGTAACATAATTTTCAACTAGTAGTCTAATTCCAAACTTCGCGAGGCAGACGACGACATTATGTGATCAAATAC
>NW_026606770.1:192500-195000 GCF_029890125.1 Rhinichthys klamathensis goyatoka | reverse complement strand
AGAAAACTTCCAACAAAGAAATGGCTGAATCGTGGTCAGTGGACGAAGTGCAGACGTTCCTCTCGTTGGCTGCCGAGGAGCGGATAAACTATAACGGTCAGACTATAATCCCACACACTCTGATTGCAGTGGAAAAGCAAACCGAGCTTAAGCGAACTGAGCCGAGCCGAACCGTAACAGCAGTGGAAAAGCGCCATTAGTGATTCTTTAGACTCTCTCTCTCTCTCTCTCTCTCTCTCTCTCTCTCTCTCTCTCTCTCTCTCTCTCTCTCTCTCTCTCTCTCTCTCTCTCTCTCTCTCTCTCTCTCTCTCTCTCTCTCTCTCTCTCTCTCTCAATTCAATTCAAAATTGCTTTATTGGCATGACTGTACATCATACAATATTGCCAAAGCTTTGGAATACATAGAATAATTACAAAGACATTAAAATAGTTAAAATATTATAACATCTAAATGTACAAATTTAATTAATTGTACAAATTAACAGTGTAAAAATAAATAAATAAATAAATAAAATAATATAGAACATTTAATGAACATTTAAAAATTCTGTGAAGAATTTAAAATTCAGTGTGTACAGTAGGTGTGTGTGTGGGCGCATCACTGATTATTCGTCGACTCTCTCTTTTTGTGACAAGTATCAATGTACTTGGCTGCTAGTGTGATACAATCTCTTTTTTCACCTAATAGATGTTGAAATTGTGTTTTGTTGTTTAATTGTATGAAGTTAGGGCAAAGTATTTCAAATTTTGTATAGAAAGTCCCTCTAATGTCCTCATAGTTGGGGTAGCGGGTGAGGAAGTGTTGGTCGGTCTCCACTTCTCCCTGCTCACAGTACGGGCAGACCCGTCTCTCTCTGGGCCGCCAGTTCTGTCGGTGTCGGCCCGTCTCTACAGTCAGAGTGTGATTGCTCAGTCTATACACACACACACACACACTCTCTCTGGGCCGCCAGTTCTGTCGGTGTCGGCCCGTCTCTACAGTCAGAGTGTGATTGCTCAGTCTATACACACACACACACACACTCTCTCTGGGCCGCCAGTTCTGTCGGTGTCGGCCCGTCTCTACAGTCAGAGTGTGATTGCTCAGTCTATACACACACACACACACACACTCTCTGGGCCGCCAGTTCTGTCGGTGTCGGCACGTCTCTACAGTCAGAGTGTGATTGCTCAGTCTATACACACACACACACACACACACTCTCTCTGGGCCGCCAGTTCTGTCGGTGTCGGCCCGTCTCTACAGTCAGAGTGTGATTGCTCAGTCTATACACACACACACACACACACACACACACACACACACACTCTCTCTGGGCCGCCAGTTCTGTCGGTGTCGGCCCGTCTCTACAGTCAGAGTGTGATTGCTCAGTCTATACACACACACACACACACACACTCTCTGGGCCGCCAGTTCTGTCGGTGTCGGCACGTCTCTACAGTCAGAGTGTGATTGCTCAGTCTATACACACACACACACACACACACTCTCTCTGGGCCGCCAGTTCTGTCGGTGTCGGCCCGTCTCTACAGTCAGAGTGTGATTGCTCAGTCTATACACACACACACACACACACACACACACACACACTCTCTCTGGGCCGCCAGCTCTGTCGGTGTCGGCCCGTCTCTACAGTCAGAGTGTGATTGCTCAGTCTACACACACACACACACACACACACACACACTCTCTCTAGGCTGCCAGCTCTGTCGGTGTCGGCCCGTCTCTACAGTCAGAGTGTGATTGCTCAGTCTATACACACACACACACACACACACACACACACTCTCTCTGGGCCGCCAGCTCTGTCGGTGTCGGCCCGTCTCTACAGTCAGAGTGTGATTGCTCAGTCTATACACACACACACACACACACTCTCTCTGGGCCGCCAGTTCTGTCGGTGTCGGCCCGTCTCTACAGTCAGAGTGTGATTGCTCAGTCTATACACACACACACACACACACTCTCTCTGGGCCGCCAGTTCTGTCGGTGTCGGCCCGTCTCTACAGTCAGAGTGTGATTGCTCAGTCTATACACACACACACACACACACACACACACACACACTCTCTCTGGGCAGCCAGCTCTGTCGGTGTCGGCCCGTCTCTACAGTCAGAGTGTGATTGCTCAGTCTATACACACACACACACACTCTCTCTGGGCAGCCAGCTCTGTCGGTGTCGGCCCGTCTCTACAGTCAGAGTGTGATTGCTCAGTCTATACACACACACACACACACACACACTCTCTCTGGGCCGCCAGCTCTGTCGGTGTCGGCCCGTCTCTACAGTCAGAGTGTGATTGCTCAGTCTATAAACACACACACACACACACACTCTCTCTGGGCCGCCAGCTCTGTCGGTGTCGGCCCGTCTCTACAGTCAGAGTGTGATTGCTCAGTCTATACACACACACACACACACACACTCTCTCTGGGCCGCCAGTTCTGTCGGTGTCGGCCCGTCTCTACAGTCAGAGTGTGATTGCTCAGTCTATACA
>NW_026606770.1:170000-182500 GCF_029890125.1 Rhinichthys klamathensis goyatoka | reverse complement strand
GTGTGTCAGTGTTTCTGAACTCCTGAAACGCCTCCATTGTAGTCTTGAGTTTCTCCCGGGAACGAACACGTCACAATATTCCTCATTATAATAATTCATACGCAGAATAAAGGGGCGGGGCCTGGTTGAGTGAGTTAGTAGTGTGTTAAACTGGCGGTTATGGAAACGGGCGGGGCATTTCCCAAACACACTCGAAGCGCTCGACCAATCACAACACACTGCTCCAGCCGACCAATCACAGCACACTGCTCCAGCCGACCAATCACAGCACACTGCTCCAGCCGACCAATCAGAGTTGAAAACTAAAGATTCAAAACACTATATTCACATCAGTTGGGTTGTACAAAAGTTTGGGGTCGGCAAGATTTGTTTAATGTTTTTGAAAGAGCCTCTTCTGCTCATCAAGATTTGCGTTTATGTGATTAAAAATATAGCAAAAAAAAATGAAATATTATTATAATGTAAAACACCAGTTTTCTGTGTGAATATATAGTAAAGTGTAATTTATTCCTGTGATCAAAGCTGAATTTACTCCAGTCTTCAGTGTCACGTGATCCTTCAGAAATCACTCTAATATGATGATCTGATGCTCAAGAAACATTTCTGATTATTATCAGTGTGTGTTGTTGTTTGCTGTGGTTGCAGGATAAACCAGGCGCGTGTGTATCTGCAGGCGTATAGAGTGGGATACAAGATCCAGTGTCCCGACAAAACCACAAGATGAACCACAAAACAACAACGCCAAGTCGAGTAACAAACTCTAACAGGGAGCCAAACACAACAGACACACTCACGGCAGAATAAATATTCCTTTATTGACTCTGAGGGTTCG
Source organism: Rhinichthys klamathensis goyatoka (assembly GCF_029890125.1). Classification (NCBI taxonomy): domain Eukaryota; kingdom Metazoa; phylum Chordata; class Actinopteri; order Cypriniformes; family Leuciscidae; genus Rhinichthys; species Rhinichthys klamathensis. The sequence goes on along the minus strand of NW_026606770.1, from coordinate 181,668 downwards.
TGAAGAACCTTTGACATTCATGATTCTCCATCTGATGTTTCCCTCGTTAAAAAACATTGTTCCCTTCATCTCAGTTGCATGAGATTTTGTGACAAAAAAAAAAACTGGGCTTGATTCTGTTGTTCTGAAGGTGTGTGAAGAAAAAAGCCACACATAGGAGTTTTTTATTTGTCATTTTTCAATAAAAACTAGAGCACAAATGCAATGTGGAATTAAAATTCTCACACACACACAAGTGTGACTGCAACCGACAGCATTTGTATAGAATTTGACAAACAAAATCAGCCTTGAATGCAAAACAGATATGAAAGGTGAGAGACCTAACACACACACACACACACAAACCTCTGCTGGATATATATGAGAGACCACACACACACACACACACACACACACACACACACACTTTATTTCTAAAACTGTAATTCCTACAGTTTTTATTCTAACCAGCAGATGGCAGAATTCTGCCTCTAACAACTAGATCATTATCCAGAAACAACTCATATTTCATTTAAAAAATCATTAAAGTAATTATTTAGAAACATTTAATATTTCATATGCAAGCTAATGGTAAAGTTGAGTAATTTTGTGGTAAATAGGCAAAAAAAAGTACCACATATCCCCCACAACACAGCATAAATGTGTAGTTAAGAAGTACATTAGTTGTTGTTTTTTATATTTGTATACATTTTTAAAAATATTTTTTATACAGTCAATGTGTGGGTTCTGTATGGGTTCTTTACAACCTTAAAATTTTCTTCACACTAAGAAAAAAAACAGTTATTTTAAGGACGTTCACTAAAACGTTTTTTAAAGAAACAAAAATTATTATTTTATGGCATCGCTGCAAAAAAATCCTGGAAGCTTTATTTTTTTAAAAGTGTATGATTGTGTATATTGGCTCTTGCACATTGTGCATGTATTATTATTTTTTCGAACTAATAAAGATATTTTTGTGACTGTTTTAATTCATTGTGTGATCCTCTTTGAACTTCTTTGCAAATGTTTAACCACCAAAGGAAGCTAAACCTCTTTAAAATGCTGGTTAATGCTCACTTCTGTTTACATCAGCAGTCTGAACGTGTGCTGAGGGTCAAAGTCCCGTTCACATCAAGACCAATAACTATATGAGTGTCCACACAAACGCACAATATCATTCTGTTTATTATTTACGATGCGTCTGTCGCTTTAAATGCGCGAGCTCTGAAAGCAGGATGGATTCTGATTGGCTGTCAATGTTTTTATCGTTCATCAGTTGGGGGAAAAAAATCGTTTTGAAACTGATTCCAATGATATCCTTTCTCTGTGCCGTTATCGTTATAGGTGTTTATTTATTTAACAGGGACCATTCAGTCAAACATAGTTACAATACAAAGCCTGTAACTGATGCGCACCATATAGAGTAGCTAATGCTAATTTTCAACTCCGTATACTCCATTATGTGGCGTGAACTCTGCTATATCTTTATCGTTATTGTTATTATAGTCATCGTTATTGGTTTGAACGCACCTTTACAGGGACACTAAACTCGTAAACCTGGCGGTAAAGTGTATATTAATATATATAAAAATATATTAATTAGCCCTATAAATCAATGAAATAATTTAACTTCCCCCTGTAGTCAATAATTGTATCCCTTAAAACTCATATTTGATCACCAAAATGCCATATTTAAACGTTTTTCCTTGTGAAAAAAATTATTCATGCCTTAAAATAACTTGAATGTAACTCTAACGTTACTTGCTTCATTTAGGCCTAGTCAGAGCCATATAGAGTGAATGCGACTGCGGTCACGCCATCTGTGCTTCAGAAAAGCGCGGTCACGCCATCTACGCTTAAAAATATATTGCGCGTCTACACGAGGTTGCGTGGTAGGCTCAAGGTGTATGCGCTTGGTGTCGGCAGACTTTTTTTTAAAAATATTCATAATAAAATAAATAAAATCAAGTTGTTTTCTGCAAACTCCACCAGATTATTGTTCTACATCTCACAGACTTACCACTGTGGTGATTTTCATGTTGATCTAGCAGCTACTGTTTTATTATTTAATAATTAATTGCCAAAGTCCTAAACTGTATACCTTGTTATACAGCAATATTTAAAAAAAAATCATAAAACATTTAAATCAAATTGTTTTCTGCAAATTCCACCAGATTCGTGTTCTTCATCTCACTGACTACCACTGTGGTGATTTTAATGTTGTTCTACTGTTTTATTATTTAATAATTGTCTATCAAAGTCCTATACAGTATACCTTGTTATACAGCAATATTTGATAAATTCATAAAAAAATAAAATAAAATTGTTTTCTGCAAACTCCACCAGATTATTGTTCTACCTCTCACAGACTACCACTGTGGTGACTTTCATGTTGATCTACTGTTTTATTATTGAATAATTGCCTGCCAAAGTCCAATGTAGAATGTAGATGTAGAACAATATTCTGGTGGAATTTGCAGAAAACAATTTGATTTGATTTTTTTATGAATTTATTAAATATTGCTGTATAACAATGTATACAGTTTAGGACTTTGGCAATTAATTATTAAATAATAAACAGTAGATCAACATGGAAATCACCACAGTGGTAGTCAGTGAGATGTAGAACAATAATCTGGTGGAGTTTGCAGAAAACAATTTGATTTTATTGATTTTATTATGAATTTTTTTTTTTTTAAGTCTGCCGACACCAAGCGCATACACCTTGAGCATACCAACGTTTAGACGCGCAATATATTTTTAAGCGTTTATGGCGTGACCGCGCTTTTCTGAAGCACAGATGGCGTGACCGCAGTATATATGCGGGACCATGAATTTGCAAATGAGCCCCGCCTCCACTCACTCACACCACCTCAGAGATTCACTTGGTCGAGTTACTGAGGTAAGCCCTGCACAATTGCATCGCTCTCGGTAATTATTATGATTAGCCTTTTGACTGTTAGCAAACAGCTAGTGTTGCTAATGTTACACAAACCATGTCCCCGTTCACTATCTCAGAGTCGGACAGCTGCCGTCTAACAATCATCAGAAATGTCAGTGGAGAAAGGGCATATAGTTCATCATAACATCTAATAATAGTTCATCATATCAACAGAAAAATATACTGGGATAACCTGGCATCTCAATTGAGACTCCCCTGCTAGTTCACTGTTAATGATATGCTAAAGCCCGCCGGAACGTTGATCTGATTGGTTACAAGGTCGTTTGTGACGTCAGAAACACCAGCGATTTCAAACCGTGTTTTTGAGACTGTCTTTGGTTCACTGCAGTTTTAAGCAGAAAATACTCAGCAATGCTGTCGACTTATGAACTTACACATGGTGTGTCTTAAAGCATATTAAACACACCACATAGACACATAAACAACATTAAACGCTGGATTTTCACCACAGGGGGACTTTATGTGACATTATAATCTCAAACTTGTCTCTGTTTCTGGAATTAGCATTTCATATGTTTTATAATAATTTTTTGAAATTTAAATGTGTGCACTGTGCAATACTGTAAATCCATGAAATCCGCAGAGAGTTTAATGTGTATGAAATTGAATGTCTAACAAATGTCAAACATTAAACTAACTTTACCTCCGTTGATGTAAGTTAATGCAGTCACATATTAAAGGTGTGTTTGACTAAAGGACGTGGACAGAAGATCTGAAGAAGACTACCAGACCCCCATCAGACGAGGAAGAGCCTCATTAAACAGGTGAAACACATATAAAGTCATATCAAAATCTTATCTAATCTCATGTTCCTGGATCAACTTTCCAATCAACCAATCAGATTTGAGGGACAAGTTTACAGTTTATGTCAAGTTTAGGCTTAGAACCAGAGTGAAGTACTTAAACATCAGTGCTATTCCCCTCTCATTCCCCTCTGATTTTAGGGGAAAGTTATGGGTAGGGTTAGGTTTAGGGGTAGGGATTGGGTAAGGACTACATTTTGGGACAGGAATGTTGATCCAGGACAATGTCTTCACGGTGACCGTTCTTTGATATTGCATAAAAGGGTTTATCTTAATGATAAATAATATTTTTTTAGGTATTTATCTTAAAGAAATGTGTTTATTGCTTAATGAAATGAACGAACGGAATGGAAAAACCCCATAAAGAAGGAAAACATCTTAATGTTAATTCCTAAATTTACTAATACATTAATAAAATCAAAAATCAATAGTATTTAATAGACATGAACTAACAATGAATTGTTGTATTTTTTATTAACTAACATAAACGGACATTAATACTATAACAGATGTATTGCTTTTTTTGGTTAATATTAGTTAATGCATTAACAACATGAAATTGTATTGCAAAATATATGAAAATATATGTTTTTGGAAAGAAAAAGTATGAATTTTTGTGGAAATTGTTTTATATCTGATACCGCACTCATTTAAAATATTGTAAAGTGTAAAATTCCTTGCATGATCGAATAATCTTTTTGGATATTTAAATATTGAGTTATGTTCATATGGGAGTTCATGTAACACACCATATGGATTATGACATATCAAGGCTGAAATGTGCACAGATATTATTTAATACTTGAATTCTCAGTTATGCTTCCTTTAAGGATCAACTTTGTCTGAGATGTTTCTCCTAAAATTAAATTAATAATCATAATATACAAATATTATGCTATTATAATATATCAAAATATATTCATATTAAAATTGTATATAATGCTATATTTTATAATAATTATTTTATATATATGAATTTTAATTGTCTCAGATGTTTCTCCAAAAATTAAATGAATAATCATAATATAAAAATATTAGGCTATTATAATATATCAAAATATATTAATATTAAAATTGTATATAATGCTATATTTTATAATAATTATTTTATATATATTAATTTTAATTGTCTCAGATGTTTCTCCTAAAATTAAATTAATAATCATAATATAAAAATATTAGGCTATTATAATATATCAAAATATATTAATATTAAAATTGTATATAATGCTATATTTTATAATAATTATTTTATATATATTAATTTTAATCTCCTAAAATTAAATGAATAAATATGAATGTAAATATTAAAATATATTAAAATGATATATAATACTATATTTTATAATTATTATTATTATTATGATTTATTTATTCATTTTAATTAGTAAAATTGAGGAAGTAAAAACAGACGGGAATATTATCACTGGTTATGATCCAGTAAGAGTGTAGAGCTATAAAATGAATATGAAGAGCAGCTCACTTGAGAAGTATATCATAATTAGTTATGATAATTTCTCTCACAGGAAATGAATATGAGTGCGTCCTTTGAGAAGCTTCTGGATTTGAGTTCGGGAGACTCTCACACCGCTGGAATGAAGCCAATAACCTTTGTTAGACAGGTCTGACGTTCTGTTAATTGTTGCTTAAATAAGTGATGTATTGAACATATATGATGGCTGAATTGCACATGAGCCGAATGTGTCCTGCTCTTTGGTCAACATGTTAAATGACTCTTAAATGATTCATCAGTGCATGTTAATCTACAGGAGAAAATGTTTCACATAATCATTCATTAATAACATGGAAAACGTTTACTTTTAAAGCCCCCTGTGGTGAAAATCAAGCTTATTTATACGTCTATGTGGTGTTTTTAATGTGCTTTAAGACAAACCATGTGTAAGTTCATAAGTCGACAGCATTGCTGAGTATTTTCTGCTGAAAGGGATACTCCACTTTTTTTGGAAATAGGCTCATTTTACAACTCCCCCAGAGTTAAACTGTTGAGTTTTACCGTTTTTGAAACCATTCAGCCGATCTCCGGTTCTGGCGGTACCACTTTTAGCATAGCTTAGCATACATCATTGAAGTAGACAAGACCATTAGCATTTCTAAAAAAAAAAAATGACCAAAGAGTTTCGATATTTTTCCTATTTAAAACTTGACTCTTCTGTAGTTACATCGTGCGCTAAGACCGACGGAAAATGTAAAGTTGCGATTTTCTAGGCTGATATGGCTAGGAACTATACTCTCATTCCTGCGTAATAATCAAGAAACTTCAATGCCGTACCATGAGAGCAGCAGGCGTAATGATATGACGCAGCGCCTGAAAATAGTTCCGTTGTGTTGACGGAAGGTAGCCTATTTTCAGGCGCTGCGTCATATCATTACATGTCATTTTGATTATCAAAGATGAGTTTTAAGGGATCAAATGATTGACTACAGGGGGACTTTAAATCAGGTCACGTTGCTGAGACTCGTCACACAACAGAAGTGCATGTGTGGTGAATGGCGTTTCACGTGGACTTGTTTCAGGTCATCGCTGGATGTTTGTATCCGAGTGTCTTGCAGAGCGACGCTCTTCCTCCTGACGCTCGTCTCAGAGCTCAGATGTTACTCCAGCACTTTGATGGAGGCAGTATCGGTGAGATTGTCTTTGTGGGAAATGGTGATAGTTATAAGATGTATTACACACACACTACAGTTCAAAAGTTTGAGGTCGGGAAGATTTGTTTAATGTTTCAGAAGTAAGTCTCTTCTGCTCACCAAAGCTGTGTTCATTTGATCACAAATACAGTACAAATTGTTAAATATGATTTTAGTTTTCTATGTGAATATACAGTAAAGTGTAATTTATTCCTGTGATCAAAGCTGAATTTTCAGCATCATTTACTCCAGTCTTCAGTGTCACATGATCCTTCAGAAATCACTCTAATATGAGGATCTGATGCTCAAGAAACATGTTGAAAACCGTCATAATTTTGTGGAAACTGTGATACATTTCATTTTTCAGGATTCTTTGATGAATATAAAGTTCTAAAGAACAGCATTTATTTGAAATATAAATATTTTGTAACATTATAAATGTCTTTACTGTAACTTTTGATCATTTTAATGCATCTCTGCTGAATAAAAGTATTTTCTGACCTCAAACTGTTGAATGGTAGTGTGAAACTCGAAAAATTAGAATATGGTGCAAAAGTTCATTTATTTCAGTAATTCAACTTAAAAGGTGAAACTAATATATTATATAGACTCATTACATGCAAAGTGAGATATTTCAAGCCTTTATTTGTTATAATTGTGATGATTATGGCTTACAGATATGAAAACCCCAAAGTCAAAATTAGAATATTGTGAAAAGGTTTTCATATCTGTAAGCCATAATCATCACAATTATAACAAATAAAGGCTTGAAATATCTCACTTTGCATGTAATGAGTCTATATAATATATTAGTTTCACCTTTTAAGTTGAATTACTGAAATAAATGAACTTTTGCACCATATTCTAATTTTTCGAGTTTCACCTGTATGTTCAATCTGAATGGCTGCATCCGAAATCGCATACTTCCCTACTATATAGTAGGTGAAAAACAATATAAGTGCATCTCAATCAGCTCCCTAGTTCACTAGTTAGGGCACTGATCACAGTGATCAGGGAGTCGGCCATTTTAAGTGTGAAATCTGTCTAGTGCACTGAAAACCTTCGCTCCCTAAAAAAAGTCCCACAATGCACTGTGAAAACAACGGAGCATCGATGCTCACTATGTTCCCTTAACGGAAGTTAAATCACTAGATGTTTTTTTTTTACAGTACAAACCATTATTTAATTATATTTCAGCATAAACATACATCACTAGACAGGTCATGAACATAATCTAGCTGACATTTACAACGTTGCACATTTGTACTGTAACAAGCAGAGTATTTATCATAATGTACTTAAATAACATTGCAAAATAATGTCAGAATGATATCAGTTCATAAACACCTGTACAATAAAGACGCCAGAAATAGTCATCCGTGTCCTAATGTGTGAATTCATACACCATATACCGATTCACTGTCATGTGACCTGTGATGCTCACGATCTGATTGGCTGTCTGGTTTGCTCACTGTTTAGGTTCATACACTGGGTCCTGTGGATCGATGTACGTGAGAAACACTATAGCGAAGTTCATTTCTCTGCGGGACGGAGGAGTCCCATCCAGTCCAGAGCAAGTCTTCATCACTGTTGAAGCCCAGAGAGGTTTGATGGTATGATCCGAAACCATTCGTTTGTGATTTATGTTGTAAGCAGTGTTGGGGAAAATCATTACAAGTGACTTGAGTTATGTAATCAGATTACTTTTCAAATAACTATGTAAGCAATAAGGTACGAGAGGCTTTGCTGTATCGTGAATAAGTAACGGCTGAAGGGCGTTGTTAGGCACGACGCGAAGCGGAGTGCCTGCAACCCCTTCAGCCGTTACTTATTCACGATACAGCACTTGCCTCGAGTACCTTATTGCTTTTATAAAACGGTTACCACACAATATTAAAGAAAAAAAAAATTATTAGTGGAAATTTCATGGAAGTTAAATCAATAAAAGCATTAAAAGCATTCCTTCCGCTAGAAAAAAAATAGTCCCTGACCGTGAACAACAACGTTCCAATGTGTAATATGCATGAAAGCTCAAATAAAAACAACAAACCGTTCTCAAACTTGTCTCATTCTTTTTATTTTTTACAACACAATATTTGTGAAATTTCCTCACACAAATAGGCATAGCTTATCTCTCAGCATGAGAAAACGTTTACTTTTTTGTTTATTCCGTTATTTTCTCTCTGCACTAAACTAAATATTTACATAGCCTATAAATAAAAACACAAGGGCACATATTTTGATAGATAACAGTTAGGTCTTTAATCTATTTTATTAATGTTATCAATTCAGTTATTAAAATGCTGCCTAACAAGAGATTCTTTTTTATTGTTGTTTATTTAAATTTATTTGAACATCTCCGTTAATTGTGCACGCATTAAATATTTGTCTCATTTCAATCGGCTCCACTGTGGTGATATTTAACGCGGTTCTCTTTAGTTGGGGCTCAGCACTGTCAGCAGTGTTTTCTGTTGCAGCAAGAATGTCGCTCCAGTGCTTTCTTTGTTTTAAGTTTGGCCTCCAGTAGCTCTGTAGTGAACTTTCACACTTATGTCCACTCACAGACATAATTTCCCTCGATTCGAGACCAGCATCGGACAATCTCTGCACCATGGTGCTGCGAAGGCAGTGATTTGTGTAAACCTTTGAGGTGCCTGCTGCTTTACAAATTCTCTGCAACATTGTTGCGAGGTAGTTCACACCCATAGGCTCTCTTGTGTACCTGCAACAGTCAAAAACGAGAAAAAACTTTAACACAACAAGATTTAACACAAATTATAAATAGCTAATATGATTTATGTGCCGCTGCGTGATCTACGTACCAAACACATTTAGAGAGGTTTTGCTTTTTGGGGTGAAGGTAAAAAGCAGGGGGGTTAGATGGCAGAAGAGAAACGTACTTCTCTAGAGAGGCAACGGGACAAAGCGGGTTCCCAGTTTGTTGGAACATGAAGCCACGCCTGCTCTCCTTATTTCTGTCATGTGGGTCCTTATGGTTTTTTGTGTCTTCATTGAAGCTCATTGTGACATACTTTACACCATTTTCGTTTGTTAAAATGCGGAATGAGTCTGGAATGAGTTCTCGGTTCCCCTCTTTTCCTCTACGTCCGAAGTGTAACTGCACGTCAAACCAGACTTTGTTAACGAGTCCTTCAGGTGTGTTAGGATTAAGCGCATCGGACAGTTTTATGGTGCTGAAATCTTTCGTAGAAATCGATGTGTGATGCTCCGTTTTATCACGACCCTCTCTTCTCATTGTCTTTACGACTCCAACGAAAACATTATTGGATGAGGTGAATTCGCTGTCTCTCATCAGACACCAGGACAAACTCAAAGGTGGATCATTCAGGAATCTGTTCACACCCGCACGTAACGCTACATAGCTACTGATCCCATATTTTTCGCCTTTGGAGCTTCTGACAGTTCCGTAGAAGTCACGGAGAAGTGCGTTGAGTTCCGTCTTGGTGATTTGTTTAAAATCAATGCTGCAACCCTTTTCACTACACCAGTCACCGAAGCATTTCACTGCCCATTGGGTTTGCTGCACGGTATTTTTTTCATTACGAGTCTTCTCGAATGTATCAATGTTACATTTCAGCACTTCAGCATGACGGTTCATATTTGTAGAAGTCTCTACAAATTGTTCCTCAAACCACTTATCCATCGTCATGCCACCTAATAAATCGAAATTTACTTTAAACATTTTAGCCTTTTTAATTCTTACGTTTTTTGTCTGTTTATGTTGATACGTGTGGTTGCTAAGGGTGTTGCTAAGGGCGCAGTGATAAATAGAACCGTTGGGTGAAGCGGTCATAGCCGTGTTTTATCGTGAATAAAGCACAGCTATTGACCAATCAGAATCAAGGATTGTAACTAACCGTTTTATAAAAACTAGTAAAGTTACGCATTACTTTTCAATTTACAGCACAATATCTAAGTTACTTTTTCAAATAAGTAACACTAGTTACTTTTCCACATTTATTGTAATACTGTAATGCATTACTTTTAAAAGTAACTTTCCCCAACACTAGTTGTAAGTGCTTCAGTTGGGTGATTGATGTACGCAGGTGATGATGCGACTGCTGTGTCAATCAGAGGGCGTGTCTTCAGTTATGATCCCAGACCCCGCCCCTCACTCTCTGACACGCCTCCTGGAGTGGATGGGCGTGGTTCCGGTGCCCTATCGGCTTCAAGAACAGTGTGGGTGGAGTTTGGAGAGGGCGGAGCTTAACAGAGTAATCAAGGCGTCAAGGGGGCGGAGCTCTCCACGGGCAATTTATATCAGCAACCCTGGCAACCCGACAGGTACGGGACTGTATATTCATGATGATTTTGCTGGTGGTTTAAAACGCAGCATCACTGTGTATATTGTGATGATTGTAATGCACCGTTTGTTCGGCCATTTATCACATTTACAATAGAGCATTTCATTAAAGTCCCCCGGTGGTGAAAATCAAACACGGTTTGAAATCGCTGGTGTTTCTGACGTCACAAACAAACTTGTAACCAATCAGATCAACGTGTGATCGTCAACCAGTCCATCTCTGAGCTGAGTGAGTGAGTGGAGGCGGGGCTCATTTGCATATTCATAGAACCACGCATACTTAATGAGGCAAGGGTGTCGAGTTACAGTCAAGCTATTTTAAGGTCTTGAAGATTTGTTTTCAAGGAAAAAATGTTTAAATATATAATTTTGATGATCAAAGATGAGTTTTAAGGGATAAAATTGTTGACTACAGGGGGACTGTAATTATATTTCTGAGAAGTACATAAAAAGTAGGCTAAAAGTGTTAACGTTTAAAAAAGTATTCTAATAGCACATTTTTTTGAAAGGGTATTCTATGACAACTAGAGTGAAGTATGAAAAATACCACAAAGAACCATAATACCGTGGTAGTTTTTGTAAGTGAATTGATAAATTGTGATATTAAATTGTAGGTTGATTGTGTGTGTTTTACAGGGCATGTCCAGTGCAGAGAGTCCATCGAGGATGTGATTCGCTTCGCTGCCGACGAAGACCTTTTCTTGCTGGTCAACGAGGGAAGTGTTTAGGGTGTAATCAGTCCCTCCAGTTTTTCGCGATTCTGCGATCGCTGAATACAACGCAAAATCAACAAAAATTTCTCATATTTTTGCGATCCTGCATAATTCCTAATTTAACTGCAAAATAATCACAAAAAATTCAAAAAAGACCTCACAAAACATTAAATTATAATCACCCAATTGAAATATCTCTAGTTAATTAAAGTTTCAATGCATTTTTACGTGGGTACAGATG
>NW_026606770.1:125000-165000 GCF_029890125.1 Rhinichthys klamathensis goyatoka | reverse complement strand
TATTACTTAGTCCAATCTGTTATTACTTAGTCCAATCTGTTATTACTTAGTCCAATCTGTTATTACTTAGTCCAATCTGTTATTACTTAGTCCAATCTGTTATTACTTAGTCCAATCTGTTATTACTTACTGCACTCTGTTATTACTTAGTGCACTCTGTTATTACTTAGTCCACTCTGTTATTTCTTAGTCCACTCTGTTATTACTTAGTCCAATCTGTTATTACTTAGTCCAATCTGTTATTACTTAGTGCACTCTGTTATTTCTTAGTCCACTCTGTTATTACTTACACCACTCTGTTATTATTTAGTCCAATCTGTTATTACTTAGTGCAATCTGTTATTACTTAGTGCACTCTGTTATTACTTAGTCCAATCTGTTATTACTTAGTCCTCCACTCTGTTATTACTTAGTCCAATATGTTATTACTTAGTCCACTCTGTTATTACTTAGTCCAATCTGTTATTACTTAGTGCACTCTTTTATTACTTAGTCCAATCTGTTATTACTTAGTCCTCCACTCCGTTATTACTTTGTCCGATCTGTTATTACTTAGTCCACTCTGTTATTACTTAGTCCACTCTGTTATTACTTAGTCCAATATGTTGTTACTTAGTCCAATATGTTATTACTTAGTCCAATATGTTATTACTTAGTCCACTCTGTTATTATTTAGTCCAATCTGTTATTACTTAGTCCACTCTGTTATTACTTAGTCCAATATGTTATTACTTAGTGCACTCTGTTATTATTTAGTCCAATCTGTTATTACTTAGTGCACTCTGTTATTATTTAGTCCAATCTGTTATTACTTAGTCCACTCTGTTATTACTTAGTCCAATCTGTTATTAATTAGTCCTCCACTCTGTTATTACTAACTACACTCGGTTATTACTTAGTCCACTCTGTTATTACTTAGTCCACTCTGTTATTACTTAGTCCACTCTGTTATTACTTAGTGCACTCTGTTATTACTTACTACACTCTGTTATTACTTAGTGCACTCTGTTATTACTTAGTCCACTCTGTTATTACTTAGTCCACTCTGTTATTACTTAGTGCACTCTGTTATTACTTAGTGCACTCTGTTATTACTTAGTCCACTCTGTTATTACTTAGTGCTCTCTGTTATTACTTAGTCCACTCTGTTATTACTTAGTCCAATCTGTTATTACTTAGTGCACTCTGTTATTACTTACTGCACTCGGTTATTACTTAGTACACTCTGTTATTACTTAGTCCACTCTGTTATTACTTAGTGCTCTCTGTTATTACTTAGTCCACTCTGTTATTACTTAGTCCAATCTGTTATTACTTAGTGCACTCTGTTATTACTTACTGCACTCGGTTATTACTTAGTACACTCTGTTATTACTTACTCCTCTCGGTTATTACTTAGTCCACTCTGTTATTACTTACACCACTCTGTTATTATTTAGTCCAATCTGTTATTACTTAGTGCACTCTGTTATTACTTAGTCCAATCTGTTATTACTTAGTGCACTCTGTTATTACTTAGTCCAATCTGTTATTACTTAGTGCACTCTGTTATTACTTAGTCCAATCTGTTATTACTTAGTCCTCCACTCTGTTATTACTTAGTGCACTCTGTTATTACTTAGTCCACTCTGTTATTACTTAGTCCACTCTGTTATTACTTAGTCCACTCTGTTATTACTTAGTCCACTCTGTTATTACTTAGTCCACTCTGTTATTACTTAGTCCAATCTGTTATTACTTAGTCCACTCTGTTATTACTTAGTCCACTCTGTTATTACTTAGTCCACTCTGTTATTACTTATTCCACTCTGTTATTACCTAGTCCACTCTGTTATTACTTAGTCCACTCTGTTATTACTTAGTCCACTCTGTTATTACTTAGTCCACTCTGTTATTACTTAGTCCACTCTGTTATTACTTAGTCCAATCTGTTATTACTTAGTCCACTCTGTTATTACCTAGTCCACTCTGTTATTACTTAGTCCACTCTGTTATTACTTATTCCACTCTGTTATTACCTAGTCCACTCTGTTATTACTTAGTCCACTCTGTTATTACTTAGTCCACTCTGTTATTACTTAGTGCACTCTGTTATTACTTAGTGCACTCTGTTATTACTGACTGCACTATGTTATTACTTTGGCCACTCTGTTATTACTTAGTCCACTCTGTTTTTACTTAGTCCACTCTATTACTTACTGCACTCTGTTATTACTTAGTCCACTCTGATATTACTTAGTCCACTCTGTTATTACTTACTCCACTCTGTTATTACTTACTCCACTCTGTTATTACTTAGTCCACTCTGTTATTACTTAGTGCACTCTGTTATTACCTAGTCCACTCTGTTATTACTTAGTCCACTCTGTTAGTGCACTCTGTTATTACTTAGTGCACTCTGTTTTTATTTTGTCCATCCTGTTTTGTTTTTTTACAATAATTTATTAAAAATACCGAAAAATACTAATAATTCAGTGACTATGAACAATTGTCAATAATGTAGTACTTTAAAAAGTTAACAAAAATGCCTTTTAGGAATTTGAATCTGAAAATAAAAAATGCAAAATGAAGCGTTTATATATATAAGAAAGCCTAATATATTCTGTACATTTTCTGATAATTTATTAACTGATATGCTTTTAAAAGGACAAAGGGGCATTCGTTATCTAAGAAAATGTACACAATGCCCATACATTTGAATAAGTAGTATTTAAACTGTTGTTCATTTGTCTCTAACAGGGTGGACATTTCTGATATACAATTTCATTGATTTTGTTTAATAAATGGATACATTTACCCGAGCTTGACCAAAACCATTTTTTCAATGTTTTTCATCACCGTATTATGATTACACAAAACAAAAGTGTCTTTAAAAACTGAGTTTGATTTTCTACATTTTTTGATGATGTCCAGAAGGCACCGAATACCAGGAATGAACCTGTTACATTTCTCTATTTTGATTACAGTTCGCATGGTACAATCGTGTGCATTTCTATCGTATCCTTCAGAATGAGTCGGCTCTGAACCGTAGACAGGTGAAGTGGTCCGGATCATTGATCGGCACTGATGATGTCACCGCTGCACGGAGATCGGTGCCGTTTTACCGGTGTTTATAGGCTACTACATCTACATGCATGTGTCATTAGACCTAGCGTGTGTAACGTGTGAATGAGGGACGCGCACGCGGAAAATCCGCTCTCCGCCGCATCAGTGCAGATTCTCCGTGCGGACCACGTCATCCCGGATAGAAACGTTATACGGCAGCAGGATTTGGATGTTTCCGTTCGTCCGTGTGCTGCATCAGGGCGGGATGCGATTAACGGTCCGTGCGCTTGTGTCTCGCGTGTGTCGTGTCGGTTGATCGGTTAACGGAGCGAGGAGGAGTCTCCATCCCTCCCCCTGCTCGCGCTCTCCCGTGTCTCTACCGTTGCCGGGGCTTCACCGGGGGTCCCGCGGCTCTGATGGCGACGGCACCCGACCAGGACGATGTGGACCGGCGGCCCATCAGAAGAGCCCGATCCAAGAGCGACACACCGTACCTGAACGAAACCAGGCTGTCCTACACATTACAGACAGGTGAGTGTGCGCGTTCACTATAGTACTGTGGTAATATACCAGGCTATTGATGGAACAGAATGATTACGATGATCATATTGGATGGTAGCAGCGTAAAGCACTCCAGTTAAAGAATGTCATGATATCAGTGCATGTCTGAATACACGTGTTTTATAAATAGTGATCAACATAGACCTGACCAAATAAAGAATACCATGGTAAATGCTCTTTGATATGGTACAAAATGATTACAATATAGCATGCATATGCCATTTAGCCTAGTACATAGTACTCCAAGCTATTTTAAAAAAAATACCATAATACAAAAAATAAAACGGTGCACTAATATATATACCATGTTATTTACAGTATTTCCTCCAAAGTACTTAAAAAAATTCCAGTACATGGGGGGAAAATATTTACGTATTACTCCAAGCTACTTCAGAAATACCATGGTGCATTTCCATATACCATGTTGTTTAGAGTATTTACTTAAGGATATTTCAAATAATTCCAATATTACCATGGTACATGTCCAAAAACACATGCTTTTTTCATAGTAGTGTCCAAAAATAGTGATCAACATATAGACATGACCAAATATCGCAGTATTTACTTAAGGAATACCATGGTATATGAACTTTGATATGGTACTAGTTAATACCATATACATGGCATTACATTTACATAGTACTCCAAACTATACTATGGTATATATAATGATATACAAAAAATAAAACGTTACATTTATACCATGGTATTTAGAGTATTTACCCCAAAGTATTTTTTTTTTAAAAACAATTGTATCATGGTACATGAGCAAAAAACATGGTATTATATTTTTACAAATACACATTTGCTATTATATTTATGTACTATATCAAGATATAAACAAATAAATATCACAGTACTTAAAAATACCATGGCATATGAACTTTGATATAGTACTAATGAATACCATATAGCCTACATGTGCAATTATATTTAGATGGTACTCCAAACTACTTCAATAAAAAACATAATATATATGTAAAAAAAAAAACAAAAAAAACATGGTGCATTAATATATACCATGTTCTTTAGAGTATTTATTCCAAAGTACTTCCAATATTACAATGGCACTGAATAATTACCATACATATTGTACTTTTTACATGTCACTCCAGAGTATTACAAAGATTACCATGGTACAGTGTCCAAAAAAATAATACTATGGTACTGAACGGTCAGACAGACCAAATATAATAGAGAATATCATAGTATATGAACTTTGACAAGGTACCAAACACACACGTGCTACTATATTTAAATATTACGCCAAGCTACTTCAAAAATACCATGGTGCATTGGCTATATTTAGAGTTTTTATTATATTATATTTATATAGAGAGTTTATATTTACAGTATCTACTCCAAAATATTACCATGGTGCATTTCTAAAAACATGGTATTACTATGGTACTGAATGATTTCCATATCCATATAGTTACATGGTAAATTCCAAATTACTATAAAGAATGTTTTGGTAAAGCTGATCCAGAGGTGTGTTCATTCAGAGATGCAGATGTTTCTTTCTGAAGGGGAAACACACACACACACACACACACAGATATAACCTCAGCACAGTCTTCATGTGTGCCGGTGAGTCACAGTTCAATGCGCTCATCTTAAAGAGGCTGAGTAAGTCGTGGCGTGAGCGCGGTAAAGATTAATGACAGGCTTTATATTAGCAGCATTGTGTTTCAGATCTGGTGTTCATCCTCACCTCACTCCAAACCTGTATGACTTTACACTGTCAGAAAAAAACGTGCAAAAATTTAGCCTTAAAGTGGAACAACAACAGCTTCACTGAAAAAATACTTTAAAAAATCCTCATAACAATTTTAAGCACATTTTAAGTAAACTGCTACTGCTCTGTACAACTTAATATCAAGTAAAATCTACTAACTATTGGACTTAACATTCATTTGACATTTAATTGAAGTATTCAAGTAAATACTACTTAATTATATTTAATTTATTTATGTCAGTAAATGTAACATAATTAACTTTTTACTTTAACAATATAACATTGAATTAAATACTTGATACACAATATACAATGACGGTAACATTCGATAGATCGTTTATGAGTATGAATGTGTCATTTTGAGTAGAAAATGAATCCAGATTTCACAAAATGTTTCTAAACCTAACAACAAAAGAAATGATAAAACGGTGTAAATAGAGCTGGAAAACAGTGGGAAAAAAAACAACCTTATTAATTATTCATGCCCCAGTGCATGATGGGAACACCAGTATTAGAAAAATTGAGTAGGTTTTACTTAATTTTATATCGTTGAGATCTACGCTTTAATTTCTACAAGCTTGAATTGAGTACTAATATAGGATTTACTTAGTTTTTTGAATTCTTGCCTGAACTAACTTTTTCATGTAGAAATTACATTTGTTTTTTCAGTAGCATTTACTCACGACAGAATCATTTTTATCAGTGAATTGGCACTGGACAACTTTGAGCCTTATATACTCCTAAAAGGTGCAGTTTAGTATCCTATAGTAGTCAAATGTACTACTTTTACAGGTAAATAAGATACAAAGATGATCCTTTAAGGTACTGACCCGACAAACTGTTGTGCTATTAAAGGATTCGTCACTTCAGAATTAAAACTTCCTGATCATTTACTCTCCTCCACGTCATCCAAGATGTTCATGTCTTTCTTTCTTCAGTGGAAAACACTCCAGGATTTTCTCCATATAGTGACTCAATGGGGTCCAACGGGTCGAAGGTCCAGATGTGAGTTTCAGTGCAGCTTCAAAGTCTCGACACGATCCAGCCGAGGAATAAGAGTCTGATCTAGACAAACCAGCGGACATTTATAACAAAATAAACATTTATATACTTTTAACCACAAATCTTTCCGACTGAAGAAAGAAAGACATGAACATATTAGATCACGTAAATCAGGATATTTTAATTCTGAAGTGAACGCATCCTTTAAAGATAACATTTGCCCCATTTTCTTTCCAAAAGTGTTTATACACAGAAGGAGTGTGTTTAGGCAGAATGCACACACTTCTATTTTGCATGCAATGAAAGTAGATTTAGATTCACAGTGTTGGGGAAACTCATTACAAGTGAATTGAGTTATGTAATCAGATTACTTTTTCAAGTAACTAGTAAAGTAACGCATTACTTTTTCAATTTACAGCAAAATATCTAAATTACTTTTTCAAATAAGTATTTTTTCACATTTATTGACTGATAGCTCATGTTGAAAGAAATAAAGTGAGGAGGTGTTTTGTGTGTGTGTGTGCGTTTTCAGGGCTGATATGTGCTGATGCTCCTCACACATTCGGCTCAGTGTTTGTTCAGTTCAACTTCTGCAGTCAAACGTTGTTTCATGGATCATTTCCTTTTTCTGTTTCATTTTACAAACTTTTAAATTTACAAACTTTTCAAAAGATTAAAGTTGGAAAATCACGAACATGCCCAGTCGCTCAGTGTTCTTTTGTGAAGTATTATTTATTAAAGGGCTGGTTGATTATGATTTCACTTTTCTAGCTGTAGTTAGTGTGTAATGTTGCTGTTTGAGCGTAAACAACATCTGCAAAGTTACAACGGTTCCTATACAAGCGATTTATAGATTATTCTGACAGAATATGCTAATTAAAGATAGTTAACTCCACATCAGCAACATAAATTCATCAACTAACCATTCAGAGACGTCCTGTTGCATTCTACATGTTGTCACTTCTTCTTAGTCTCTCCATCTTTGTCTGACTCCGGTTTAAACATAAAAGGCAGAACAGTTTCTGACATTTTAGCGTGTCTGCGTGAGGTAATCGGAGCTGTTAACACACACACAGCCACTGCACTAAACCTAAAGCTGTTGAAGCTCCGCCCTCTGTACCGGGAGCAGCAGCTCATTTGCATTTAAAGGGACAGACACAAAAACGGTGCTCAAAAAATGACAACTTTAACATGCTATATAAAAATATCTGTGGGGTATTTTGAGCTAAAACTTCACACACACACTCTGGGGACATCATAGACTTATTTTACATCTTGTGAAATGGGCATTATACCACCCCTTTAATATATTGAATTATCCTTTTTTTTGTATATTTTTTTAAAATATTTTTAGTTTTTTTTTTTTAATTTTAGTAATTTTGTTGTGGTCATGTTTTTAATAATTAAATATATATATATTAACAATTTAAACAAGGATTTATGAATTCTACAAACATGAAAAACACTTCTGAAGCATTTTTTAGTCTTAGTTAATGTTAATTTCAACAATAAAGTTGTATTTGTTAACATTAGTTAATGCACTGTGGACATGAACAAACAATGAAGAATTGATTTTATCATTAGCTAACATTAACAATGAGTATTACTGTAAATGTTGTAAAAAATATATTTCGCACTGTTAGTTCATGGTTAATATATGAACTAATGTAAACAATGAGACCTTTGTAGAGGTTCACCCAATAACAGCACTGCTGAAGTGTGTGTTTTCCTGCTGTTCTTGTGGTGGAATGAGCGGAGAGATCAATATACTGAGGCCAGACACAACACACACTCATCTGATACTCACACAGACATCGCATGTGTTGTGTGATGGGTAGGTTTAGGGATCGGGTGTGTGTGTGTTGTGTGATGGGTAGGTTTAGGGGTCGTGTGTGTGTGTGTGTGTGTGTGTGTGTGTGTGTGTGTGTGTGTGATCGGTAGGTTTAGGGGTCGGGTTAGTGTGTGTGTGTGTGTGTGTGTGTGTGTGTGATCGGTAGGTTTAGGGGTCGGGTTAGTGTGTGTGTGTGTGTGTGTGATCGGTAGGTTTAGGGGTCGGGTTAGTGTGAGTGTGTGTGTGTGTGTGTGTGTGATCAGTAGGTTTAGGGGTCGGGTAAGTGTGTGTGTGTGTGTGATCGGTAGGTTTAGAGGTCGGGTTAGTGTGTGTGTGTGTGTGTGTGTGTGTGTGTGTGTGTGTGTGTGATCGGTAGGTTTAGGGGTCGGGTAAGTGTGTGTGTGTGTGTGATCGGTAGGTTTAGGGGTCGGGTTAGTGTGTGTGTGTGTGTGTGTGTGTGTGTGTGTGTGTGTGTGTGTGTGTGTGTGTGTGTGTGATCGGTAGGTTTAGGGGTCAGGTTAGTGTGTGTGTGTGAGTGTGTGATGGGTAGGTTTAGGGGTCGGGTGTGTTTATCAGTGTGTGTGTGTGTCAGTGTGTGTGATGGGTAGGTTTAGGGGTCGGGTGTGTTTGTCAGTGTGTGTGTGTGTGTGTGATGGGTAGGTTTAGGGGTCGGGTGTGTGTGTGTGTGTGTGTGTGATGGGTAGGTTTAGGGGTCGGGTGTGTGTGTGTGTCAGTGTGTGTGTGATGAGTAGGTTTAGGGGTCGGGTGTGTTTGTCAGTGTGTGTGTGTGTGTGATGGGTAGGTTTAGGGGTCGGGTGTGTGTGTGTGTGTGTGTGTGTGTGTGATGAGTAGGTTTAGGGGTCGGGTGTTTGTGTGTCAGTGTGTGTGTGTGTGTGTGTGTGTGTGTGTGTGATGGGTACGTTTAGGGGACGGGTTAGTGTGTGTGTGTGTGTGTGTGTGTGTGATGGGCAGGTTGTGTGGTCCGGTTAGTGTGTGTGTGTGTGTGTGTGTGTGTGATGGGCAGGTTTAGGGGTCCGGTTGTGTGTGTGTGTGTGTTCAGCTCAGAATAAGCCAATCACTGAAAAGTGTTAGATGTCAGATGTATTACCGCTATGTGTGTGTGTGTGTGTGTGTGTGTGTGTGTTAAAGGGATACGGTTGCATAACAGTATGGATTAAACTGTTTGTCTATGTGACGAGTCAAACTGCAGAAGGATGAGTTACAAAACACTCATTCTGCTGTTCAGAGAATCATGACCATCATTCGCATTACAAATACTGACATTTACCAGTTAAATTAGCATTCATTTGTAGTTATTCTGTAAATTAAGCCTTTTTTTTCCAGGAATGTAAAGCTATTAGCCAATCGGGTAAATGTACTGAAAATGTGTCCAGGTTGCATTACAAAAAAGGTAATATATTATTTTGCATATAGGCAATGAAGGTGTGTGTATTGTGCATATTCCCACCAGATGTTTCATGTCTTTATTTAGTTAATTAGGGGTTGCGTCATGTGACCTGAACATGCTTGCGTGAGATTCACACACACACACACACACATTAACTGCACCGCTGGTTTGTGACAAAGGCTCACACACAAATACACATTTTCAAACATGATTAATGTCACACTTGAAACGACATGGCTTGATTTTCTCTCACACATTATCATCTGCTGGAGATATCCAGAGAGAAACATCCATCATGAGTCATGCTTTGATTTATCCTGGATAATATTTCATCTGCACATGTTCTCTGCATCTGTTCTGGGGTCAGTGTAGTGCAGCAAACACACAATGAAAAGCTCAGCTGATCAAACATCTGCACAGATTGTAGTAAACATGTGTGATGATGCTGTACAGTTAACCAACAATATTTCCTCTTTATTTCTTAGTTTTCTAAGGCAGGGGTTTTCAATCTTTCAGACGCTCAGGAACCCCATCCTAAAATGTAAAAATGCAGCTTTTATTAGAATATGTGTGTAAAGTATTATTTGGATTTAATTTCTGTACTATACTGTTAGATTATTTATTTATATATTATTTTCATTTATTATTCCAGAATTCCCTAGCAGACCCAATTTATAGCCTACTGTGAAATTAAATGTAGATTATAAATATGTGTGAATATTATTTGGAAAATATTTAATACTTAACTTCTATTGTGATATATTATATATTTTTGCGACTCACTATGGTACTGTATTGATTAGATTTTATTTATTTATATTAATAAATTGTTAATTTAGTTTAATCTTATTTATTCTTATTTAATTTATTTACGGTTTTACTATACATTTGTCTCTTGCGGAAAGATAAATAATCTGTCAATAGATAGGCTAACACAACCTGTCTATTAAATATCTTTATGGTATTTATTTATAGTAGGGAAATAGAGATTTTTGATCATATGGGGATTTTCGTTAAATCTACATAATTTCTCTGACCAATAGATAAGCAGCCATTAGCATTAGGTAAATCACAGACAATATTTGGGGGAAAATGGTTACCGTTATTATTTTTATTTTAGTACAGGTTTCAGACACCATTCAAAATACGGTGACGTAGGCGGGGTCTTCCGTTAGACCCGGTCTGGATTCTCTCGGTATAAGGACTGTTTGACCGGAGTAAATAATACTATGGCGAAGGCTTAGCACTCATGTCACGCTGCTTGGTAACAAAAAAACTGTGATAGAAAAGATACAATCTAAATAAATATACTTAATCACTAATAAAATAGATTTAGATGTTAAAGGCTGTTTAATACCAACGTCATTAATATTAATGAGGCAAACCTTCAGCATAGCAAAGAACGTATGAGCATAGTAGACCACTTAACAACGGCGTCCAATCAGGTGTCCCTGCTGGCCGAACGTCACGCTGGCTGATTAATATTCATAAGACGGATTCTCACCGTAGTAGGGTCCGTGAATTTGCTCCCGTTAACGGTTGATTCCACTCCGCGTATTTTTACGTGGACTTCACGAGATTGCGTCACGTTGATGAATTTGAAGTGATGCTACCGAGAGGCACATCCATCGTCCGCTTATGATAAACAAATCTGCACCAGTCGCTGTCATTCGCGCGGAAATCACGAGCGTTGCCGAAGGATTACCGGGATTTTAAAGATGTGATATATTGAAGAAAATACCGAATTTGGATAAGTGTCTTACATCAGCTGGTGTATGTGTGTGTACACACACACACACACACAACACACGCGCGCGCTTATACTCAGGTGGGCCAACGGTTTTTGCGCGTGTGGTCTCGCGCACAGGACGGTTTGCGCGGCTCGGCATGATCGGTAATGCACGCGCTCTTCCGTTCGGTATCGGCACCATCCCGGGGTGTGACCGATAGACACGGATCCGTCATGGCGGGTCCCGCATTCACGGGAGCGCACGGGACCTGGATCACATCTCGGTTACGGGAGGACACATCATCTTCTTCATCATTATCATCGTCATCGTCCGCGGAGAAACCGCGCAAACGGAGAGCCTTTAACCTGGTGAAGCTACGGCAGCCCACCGCCCCCGGTAACAACAACACTCCGTTTGTGATCTCCGGTCATATCAAGCACATCTGCAGTAACTGCAGCCGCGGGAACGACATCCGGGACGGTGAGTGATGATGATGAGGATGATGCCGCGTATAACGGGTCAAAACAGTTGTTTTTATCTCGTTTATGTTGGCCTGTTTAATCCTTAACTAGCCTAGTCAAAGGGACAGTTCATTCACAAATGAACATTCTGTCATCATCAAGTTTCTTTCTTCGGTTGAACACTAAGGAAGATATTTTGAAGAATGTTCCCCCACCCCCCACTATGGAAGCCAATTAAAGTTGAAAACTAAATTTTCAACTGTTTGGTTACATAAATGTTCATTTTTGGGTGAACTATCCCTTTAATACTTGACATTACAGTGACCATGTTAAAAATACAATACTATATATACATTTAATTATTTAGCAGATGCTTTTATCCAAAGCGACTTACAGATAAGGAGAGCAAATGAAGCCGTTAAACTAACAATAGGACAACAATATGCAATTGCGACCCTTCTAACGCAGTACGGTATGTTTTTTTTTATGTTTTTTTTATTAAATCGCTATAGAGTAAGAGAAGAGAAAAGAAAGTAGTATTAATGGATCAAGTTTTAATAACATGCTTGATTAGTGATCATATTAAAGTGTACTTTATTTGTGTTACAAGTACATTCCAAATTAATTACAAGTGTCTTCGAAACATACAAGCAATATACCGTAAGTGTATTATATATTTGAGTAAAAAAGTATATGCTCAGTAATACCTTTGGCTTATTCCAAATACTACAAATTGCACACTTTGTCTTCAATAACAAATGCACATTAATAAACACATTTGACTTAGTTACATTCACTTTAAAAAAAAAAATGTTTTAAACGGGCTTTCAATGCTTTTATCATATGCTTTAATACTTTCTGAAAGCAATTTATGCCCAAGTAATGAAGTGAATTCCAAGCATGAAGAAGTAAACTTAAAAATTACTATTACATTTAATTTTAAATATACTACAATTTCAGGATATTTAATAATGTATTTTGAAAGTATACTTTCAATGCATTGTTACAATGATCATTTTCAGCTCACAGTTAAAAATATACCTAAATATATTTGTAAGTAAAGTACAAATAAATACACTTTTAAAAAATAAATAGAATTTTCACTTCATGTATATTTTTCTCTCATATTTTTAGAAAATATAGCCTACTAAAGTACAATTATTTTAAACTGTGTTAAAATGTGTGAAAATAGGTAAAAGCATGGTGCTAATACACTTTTAATATATTTAAAGATAGTAAAAAAAATTATTAGTATATTTGCAATGTACTATTGAAAAAAAGGAATATATTTCAAATACAATAAAGTATACTTTTTTCCACTAGTGGTTGTCCTGTTGGCAAACATCAAGTTTTAATTACATGCTTGATTAGTGATCATATTAAAGTGTACTTTATTTGTGTTACTGTACATTACAAATTCATTACGAGTGTCTTCGAAACATACAAGCAATATACCGTAAGTGTATTATATATTTGAGTAAAAAGTATATGCTCAGTAATACCTTTGAGTATATACAAGTCCTCCGAAACATGTAAGATGTCCTTTGGTATTTAGAAAGGCGTCGGCCAAATAAAATGTATTATTATTATTTTGAATTTTTACCACAGTATGAACTGAGTTTCTTTGTGTGTGCTGCGCTCATTTGTTTCGATTTCTCCCGAGAGGCTGTGCTAACAAGAAGCAACCTTTACCGTCACTACATTATATATTATTATACACTATATCAACCGCCACTTAGGGCCTACCTTATATGTTTAAAGTCAAAGTCAATCTGGTGTTTCTGTGTTTTCCTAGTTATTTTTTGTTATTGCCATTTTAATCAGGCTACTTGTCCGATCTCCTGTCCCGGACAAGCATTAATGTCGAGCCCTGTGTTATGTTTTTCAGCTTTCCGTATTTCCATAAATTACACAGCAGCCGCAATGTTTACAATTAACATTTAAGTTCATAATTTTAATTCCTTGCACTTTTGACAATCTCATCTATTAACTACCAACACTAGATACTGCAATACATATTACATTGGTGTCATATTCACTGTAAAACAGAAACAAATCTAATTCAATGCACAGCAAAGAGCTTTGTGGTGGGGTTGTGATCTAGTGGTGGGGTTGTGAATTGCACCCAACAGAAGTTACGGTGGCCGACAGGAAGTGATGTCGTCGTCTGAGACAGCAGAGAGTAGCAGTTAAGCAATGAGCTTTCTGTACAAAGATAAATTAAGAAATTATGTTCACTTAATTATTCAGTAAAACGATGTTATTGTTACTTGTTCATGATTGTGTCAGTGTTTTATTCGCTGACTTTAGCAGCTTCTTTACACGAAGAACAACATAGTGGCGAAACGCGTTCTGTAGTAGTTAATAAATACATATAAATAAAAACATAACGGTTCATTATGTAAGGTCTTTATACACCACTGAAAACATTGTTATGTATATGATATTGCATTCCTGTCAAGAGATCCTCTTAAATATTACACACTGCACCTTTAATTGGTTAAACAACGAATTGTCCTCTCTCTCTCTTTCTTTTGAGCTTAAACGGACATATTCACGCAAAATTAAGTCAAACTGCCCGGTAGCGATATTTTTTTTCACAGGATGGTAGGGGAAGACTCATGAATATTCATTAGGGAACTCATCCCTGATTGGTCTTAACCCCAGTGACGGATAGGTTTAGGGGCGGGGTTAGGGGTAGGTCATCAGACCCCCAGTGACGGGTAGGTTTAGGGGCGGGCTTAGGGGGTAGGTCATCAGTCCAATCAGGGATGAGTTCCCTAATGAATATTCATGAGTCTTCCCCTACCATCCTGTGAAAAAAAATATCGCTGCCCGGTAGGCCTGTAGCGGCGCGTCGACGCTTCGACGTCAAAAATTCGTCGACGTCATATTTTTTTGTCGACGCTTCTTTATTTATTTATGTATTTATTTTTTTGCACCGTTCCCGGCAGCACAGCTCGCCACACACACGTGGGAGACCTAAACATTGAAGAATCGAGGACGAAACAGCAACCTCTTCACAGAATTCACAACAAAGCCATGCAAAAGTCCCAACAAAAGAAAAAGTCCTAAAAAAAACCCAGCTCGTACTAAATCATCGAAGGTATGGGAATACTTCAAATTTAGTCCCAAACGTAAAGGTGTCGTTATTTGCGCTCTTTGTCAAATGGAGTTGACATCCCAAGTCTCCCGCATAGTGATAGCGGCTCCCTGATGACCGCAAATTAGTTAAAATCTCCCGGAATCTAGAGCTCGCGAGCTCCAAACCGTGTAGCGCGCGCAGCGAGGGAGAGAGCGAGAGACCTTGCGCGTGTGTGTGCAAATGTGTGTGTGTGTCTTATGAAGCGCATGTAAACCCCACCCCCCGTCAACAAAACCGAAAAATCAGTCCGGATGTTTTTTATGAGCACTGAAAACATTAAAATGAGCACCACATCCAAGTGTGATAGGGCTCATTTGAGTAGCCTACCAAACATTTTACAGTGTAGATACTCTGTAAGAACCAGATCAAAATTGTTGTGCATTGAATGTGCACTCCTGCAATTTCCATGTTACAAAAAAGAATCGTTCAATTAGTCGTTAGATTTAGTCGACTAATCGATAAAATAATCGACAGACTAATCGTTTAATTAATAATCGTTTACCCCAGCCCTACTGCCCGGCTCGTCGAGTGTCCTCGTAAACACAGTCGGTTATGTGTGTGTTGTAACTATTGAGAAAGAAAGCGGATACGTGTCATTTATATTAGTGCATTCGTCTTAAAGGGACAGCCGCCTCATATAACCACAGCTGTTCGGCACCAATCTTAATCAAACAAAACAAAAGAAAATGGCTTTTGTAAGTTTAACAAAGATAAATTGTATTAATCAATTAATTGTATTAGTTATATTTGATTTATTCAGTGAAGACTGTTATTTTACATTCGATTATTCAATTTCTGTACCTGAATGCTGATAGATTTACCTGAAAAACATATCACTGCTAATTTCAGTTGTATCTTCTATTGTATTTATCTATGCTTGTAATTTATTTATTAGGCTATTTTCTATGCAGATTCACTCCCCTACAAAATCACCCCAATTATTCTAGAATGATTAATTCTTTTCAAATAGAGCTATTCAAATCATCTGGTGAAATTGTTTTTATATCGCAATATATATCGCGGAAAAACAAATTATCGCAATGTAAGTTTTTTCCAATATCGTGCAGCCCTATCATACGCAGTGGGAAATTATAATGGATTTAACTAAGATGGAAGTTTACTGTAAAATCCGGTATGGGAAAAAGTTTCAATTATATTCAACAAGACAAAACACATGTAGGCCTACTTTTGCAGTAAAATATCATTAACATTAGTTGTTATTTTTAGTAAGTAGAAAATATGAGTCACCTTGTGATTTACAGTGAACAACAGGATGTGATGCATCATTAAATATACATTTTATAATATTTATATATACAAATATATATTTAATATACAAAATAATTTAATTAAATATAATATAATAAAGAATTTTTACATTTTATATAATAAATGTAAGAATTAGGTATAATTAAAAATTTTATATTAAAAATAGAATTTTTTAGTAATAAGTACAAGGGTTTCATGTTTATTGCATTATTTTACTGTCGCATGTTACCCTGATGATGCT
The DNA here is from genome assembly GCF_029890125.1 of Rhinichthys klamathensis goyatoka. Taxonomy (NCBI): domain Eukaryota; kingdom Metazoa; phylum Chordata; class Actinopteri; order Cypriniformes; family Leuciscidae; genus Rhinichthys; species Rhinichthys klamathensis. Next base: position 148,569 of record NW_026606770.1, on the reverse strand, counting down.
TTGTTATAGTGTGCATCATTTAAACTTGTAGTATATACAGTAAATATAAATTTTTTCTCAGTATTGATCATTTCTAATGTTCTTACACTAACATGAGATTGTCGAGTGTGAACTAATATGCTGGCATTGAACTTTTGGCAAGTCCCGTTTCATGGTTTGGTTGTGTTTGTGTGCTGTTGTGTGTTCTTGTATTCTGCGTCCCACGGCGGTTGTTGGTTCTGCTTGATGACCTACATCCATCGCTCCGGTGTGAGGCTGAAGTGAATGTTCAGCAGTAAAACCCTTCTGGAAAAACAAGCATCATTCTTTCCTTTTACCTTCTGACTGTTTTACTGCGCCGTCACACCGACGCTCCGGTGGAGAAAACATCCAGAAATCTTCCAGTTTTCCCAGAGGAATTTTCCAGTGCTATAGCCATTTTGGTTTGTGAATTTAGCTGTTATATAACTTCTATAAATACATTTTATATTTATATATAACACTGCCGTTCAAAGGTTTGGGATTGGTACGATTTTTTATGTATTTAAATTAAAACAAGTGTTGTCTGCTCATCCAAGGCTGCATTTATTTGATTAAAAATACCAAAAAAAAATCATATTGTTAAATATTACAATTTAAAATCGCTGTTTTCTATGTGAATATATAGTAAAGTGTAATTTATTCCTGTGATCAAAGCTGAATTTTCAGCATCATTACTCCAGTCTTCAGTGTCACATGATCCTTCAGAAATCACTCTAATATGATGATTCAAGAAACATTGATGATTATTTTCAATGTTGAAAAAATTATTTGATAAATAGTTCAAAAGAACAGCATTTATCTGAAATAGAAAGGGGGGGGGGTAATAAAATTAATTAATACTTTTATTCAGCAAGGATGTATTAAATGGGTCAAAAGTGACAGTAAATACATTTTAATGTTACAAAAGATTTTATTTCAAATAAATGCTGTTCTTTTGAACTGTCTATTAATCAGAAAATCTTGCAAAAAATTTTTTACACAACTGTTTTCAAGATTGATAGCAATAATAAATGTTTCTTGAGCAGCAAATCTTCATATTAAAATGATTTCTGAAGGATCATGTGACACTGAAGACTGGAGTAATGATGCTGAAAATTATATACGCGATTATATATTTATGTATTTATATATTTTATACGTGAGACAGTCATTTCCCCCTTCATCTAAGAAAATGAATGTTCTTTAACCTATTTTATTTGAGTTACCTAATGGAAAAAGTGATAAAAAAAGGTCTGTAAACTTCAGCATAATCCTGTACGTGTGACACAAACTGGGAAAATCCTGGAGATAGTTGCATGAGTTTTTCCAGTTACTTGATCCTAAAGGTATTTGGTCTCTGGGACATTTATTATGCAATTATTCACTTAGTTTCTTTACTTTCTAAACCATCTAAATTCTTTTGGCTCGTTTACTTGATTTATGAGCTTGACTTTTTAATGGCAGCTTCTGGAAATTGTTAGTGTAATCTAGTTTTATAGATTTGGTTTGTAGATTGACCTGTTAAGGGAATAATTCACCCAAAACTGAAAATTGTCTTCATTTACTCACCCACCTCGTGTTGTTTTAAACTTGTGTATGTTTCTACTTTATTAAACGCAAGATTTATTTTCTCCATGCAAAAAAAGTGGTTATTTTTACTCTTAAAAAGCACCATAAACGTTGTTCTGTTGACAAAGGTTTCGTACAAAGTGCTTAAAGTAAGTTGAATTTTAATTTTTGAAATTTAAGTCCTGAAAACGGCCATATTTAAGAAAAGATTGAAAAGTGCTTGAATTATTGAAAGACAATATATGTAAAATTAGTGTTTAATTATATTGGTAAAACAATCTTTTCACACAAAATGAACGCTACCACCCATCTAATACAGATATAGACCCATTTCACATGGTTATGAGTGTGATATTACTCATATAAATATCTATGTTACAGCTTTTATTCTTCAGGTCAATCATATATTCATGGAAATAAATCCGTTTGAATGAGGAAAGCGATATCTTTGTCATAGTATCCTTTCAATGATTAAAGTTTGCTCCATCTCCTGCACTTTATTATTTGTACCATTATGTTTTATTAGTTTATTTGTATGTATCTATTTACCTTTTTATATAATTGAAAATATAATAAAGAAATTGTTTGAGAAGTGAGATCTCAGTCCTTGAAAACCAAAAAAGTAGTGCTTCTGAAAGTCATTTTACAGTAGAGACTCTCTGTGAAACAGTCTGGAGCAAATTATGGCAGGATTTTCATATTTGTGTCTCACTCCTTAAAAGCGTGTTTGTGTGTGTGTGTTCAGCAGAGGGTGCCGAGCGTCTGGCGGCGATGCGCTCGGATTCACTGGTTCCCGGGACACACACACCGCCCATCCGCAGACGGAGCAAACTGGCCAGTCTAGGGCGACTCTTCAAACCCTGGAAATGGAGGAAGAAAAAGAGCGACAAGTTCAAACAGACGTCTGCAGGTTCGTCTTCTGCCTGAGGATGTTCATTTATACACTAGCGCTCAAACGTGTGGAATAATACATTTTTTATTGTTGTTGAAAAATGTCACTTATGCTCACCAACCTGCATTTATTTGATTAAAAATACATTTCGCTGCTTAATGTTTTTGTGAAAACCGTGAAACATTTTATTTTCAGGATTCTTTGAAGTTCAAAAGAACAGCGTTTTATTTGAAACACAATCTTTTGTAACATTATAAATGTCTTTATTGTCACTTTTGATCAATTTAAAGGTGCAGTCTGTAAGAATGACCACTAGTGGTTGAAATCGGTACTGCAGTCGAATTCAGTTTCTCCCGCCTCCTCAGACTCGACGCTCACACGGGTCGCCAGTTTGAGACACGCGACAGGAACGAGCGCAATGGACAATGAAAATCGGCAAATTAGCAACATGCAGTATCACAGACCAAAACAATAACACACATTCCAGCCTGGAAACACACATTTCAGAGTAGAATAACTGGCTGTGCAAGTGTTTTTCAGAGAAACGAGTATGTGAACTTAGCATTTTTCCTCAATATATGCAAACATATTTAGTAATGTTATGCTTTATTAGTAGGGGTGGTGAAAAAAATCGATTATTGATTAATCGCGAGTATGTTATGGATGAGTATGAATCGATTATTACATTTTCAAAAATCGATTTTTTATTATAAAAAAAAAAAAATTGCATTATTTTATTTTGTAAAAAATGTTATACCGGAAGTTGAACGTCACGAACGCGCCCAGTTCCAGTTAGCAAGCACGTGTAACGGCAGCCAGAGCGAGTGAGAGCAGGTGTGCCGGAGACACACTGGCTGCGTGGCGGCGTCTCAGCTGCGTGGTGTGTCCGTTTTTATTTCGGCTCCCATGTTAACAGGTTAGAGCTTGCACACTGCCTGCATGAGCCGCGCGGAAAACGCGTGCATGCTAGAAATAGAACCGACGCCTATTTTTCACGCGACACGCAAGCGTGTTGGAAGCGTTTCCAGGCAAAATAGAATAGGAAACGATGTTTATATGTCATTTTGTACACGAATACATATTAATAAATTACATTTTGATGTTTGAAAGTCTAGGTTTTGATATAAATTCAGATATCAATGTAATTTAAACAAATAATAATAATAATAATTATCGATTTTCAAATATCGCCATTATTTTTGCCTATATACAAATTTATGTCATTTTTATTTTTTTAAAAATCGAGTCCTGGTGTTCACTACAGAGGTCATAGCATAACATATGAATAAAATATCTCTTTTTTTTTCATTTGTTTCTTATGCTCTTAACAATGTGATTACATGAAGAAGAAAAAAAACTTTTGAAAAAAACGTTCTGGGCCTCAGGAGGATATAAAGATAATAGGCTACAATAACAACATAGTGTGTCTTCTGAGTGACGGTCCACCATCAGGCTAAATATAGGCTCTTTAAAGCTACACAAAATTTGTAAATGTTATTGAAATAAACAGACAGCCCACTTCCCTATTTTTCGGATTTTGGAAGATGTGTGATAACAGTTGAAATTGTTGTCGTAAAGGCAAGAGGCAAGAGTTGAAATTGTTGTAGTAAGGATTAACACACCGCTAACCCAAATGTAGACTGTCCCAAATGCGACGCAACTGACACGCAACAGAAACGCCACGCTCACGCCACGCAGCCAGTGTGTCTCCGGCCTAACGAGCGTTGCTTGCTACAACACCTTGTCTTTCTAGAAGAAAATTGTCCAATTTCTACAGAATGTTGGTTCTGATCTACTTCCTAAAGGAAATAAGCCTTTCATTTATTTGTTATTGTTTAGTTCAACTTGATGAGTCACAACACAATGTGATGTATTCATGTTCTACAGAACATAAGCTACATACAAATAATTCTGAAGTTATAACTACACGACACAGAAAGTGCTTTGAGTTGTTTTTACTCAATAAAAGAGTTAAGTAATTCAGCAGCTGACTTTTTTTAATACTGCAAACACTTTGTAGTGTATTTTCGTTTACTGTTGTCAAATGGAAAATCAATAATCGCTAATCGAGAATCGTTAATAATCGAAAATCGACTGTAATCGAATAGGGACTTCAATAATCGTAATCGAATCGAATCGGGAAATCAGACAGATTAACCACCCCTATTTATTAGAGTAAAAAAGTTACATACAGCACCTTTAATGCATCCTTGCTGAATTCAAGTATCAATTTCCTTTTTTTCTTTGTTTAAAAAAAACATTATTTACCCCAAACTTTTGAATGGTAGTTATCAGAATTTGCACAAAAATATGAAGCAGCACAACTGTATTCAACATTGGTAAAAATAAGAAAAGGGTCATGTGACACTGAAGACTGGAGTAATGATGCTGCAAATTCAGCTTTGATCACAGGAATAAATTACACTTTACTATATATTCACATAGAAAACAGTTATTTTAAATTGTGATAATATTTCACAATTTGTACTGTATTTTTGATCAAATAAAAGCAGCCTTGGTGAGCAGAAGAGGCTTACTTACCGACCTCAGACTTTAGTGTGAGTGGTTTTGTGAATGCTTCGCAGTGCTGGAGAGGAAGATGTCGACGCGTCAGAGCCGAGAAGAGCTCATCAAGAGAGGCGTGCTGAAGGAAGTGTATGAGAAAGGTACGTGTCTACATCACACACAGTGACATCACGTTTATGACGCTCTAGAAGTTTCAGAGATTTGGATCTACTGGAAATAAGTGGTAATGCTTCCTTTTACAGTACAGTTACCCATGTAAATACTATGTACTTATTTTAGTAACTACAATTACTGGGTAATAACTAGTACTTACCCTGAACCTACCCTTAAACCTACCCCTGTTCCATGTACTTACCTTATATTAGCAGTACTTTCTAGGTAAGTACTGTACTGTAAAAGGAAGCGTTACCAAATAAGTGTGACTAGCTGCGTTTCCATTAGCCTACCCTTCAAATTGCGCAAATTGAAATTGTGAATTGAAAATACGCCACATTGGAAACATGTCAATTTATTGCAAAAAAAACAAAAAAAAAAACGTTTTTACGCTCGCATGCGGTGGTTTTACAGGCAATTCGAAATAACTATTTCACAAAACTGCAATGGAAACCGTTTTTGCGCATTTACAGTCACCTGACGTAGATGACGCGGTGTGTTTGGACAGAAGACGAGACAGAGTTCTCTATTAAACTCATAAAAGGCAAGAATTACAGGAATACTGGATTCTAAACCTCAAAGAAATGCCACAATCAAGAGCTTGAAGCAGAAATGAGTGAGAAACACCTCCAGGGCTTGACATTAACACCCGCCAAATGCGTGTGTATTTCAGCGTTGGTGTGTAACGCAGTCTCTCCTACTGGCCACTTTGGCGGGTTGAATTTTATATAAATTTTTCAATTGTAGTCTTTTAAAAAGGCATCTGAAATAATAAACTAAGTGCAATCTAGTGTTGGCAGTAATATTGATTTTTCGATACATATTAATACTGAAATATCTGAAACTCTTCCGCAGAATAGATATAAAAGACACCAGCTCTCGCTCTCTAATCTCTCCGACAGCGAGTGACACACACCAGCCCTTTACACACTCGTTTCATTTGCTCCGGATGAATATTGTTGGCGTTTCAGGGCTTGAATCTGGCGAGGGATTGTGTGTATTGAGCACAATTTTACTCATTCCCGCAGATTTTGTGCTCACAACCAAAGTGCAGCACATAAAGTATATTGGCTATATAAAACAGTATAATGGGTCTGTGCTAGAGGGCTGCATTGGGATTGAGTCCCGCCGGGTCCCGCGGGACCCAACGCAAATCTCGCGGGACCGGGCGGTTTGAACTTTGCTGCGGGCGGGAATGGGCGGACAAATAAAACCCCTGCGGGATTGGGAGGTAGCCTAACGACATGATGGAGATGTCAATGATGTGGAAAAGAACCTTAAACGAGGTATTTACAGTACAAAACCTGAGCAAGGCAAGTCTGACATTTACTATTCATCTTCCTGATCAGTGTACATGTCAGAATACATGCAGGCCAGGGAAACGAAACCATGAATCTCTTTAACAATAGCAATACAAATACGCGTTTTTTTCCTGCGGGACGGGAGAAGACACAAAGTCAGTGCATCTCTATTATTGTGCGGGAATAAATTCTCCGAGTTTTGCGGGTGCGGGCGGGAGTGGACATACATATTGCGGGAGCGGGCGGGAGTGTAACACATACGTTGCGGGAGCGGGCGGTAATGGTCAAAAATTCGGCGGGCGCGGGCGGGAGCGGGATGAAGAAAACAGTCCCGCGCAGGACTCTAGTCTGTGCGTCCCATTAAAGTGACAGTAGCCAAATTTACCGGCTGCCAAATTATGAGATGCTATTAAAAATATCTATATGGTATTATTCCCCTATGGTATCGGTGTCCAAATTGTGGCAGTGAAGATGCGGAGTGGCTCGTAACTTTGGAAAACTACTCGCCACAGTGGCTGGAGAGCAAAAAAGTGAATGTCAAGCCCTGAACAGCTCATATGAGCCACTCACAGGTATAAGGGTCTTACCTTGCCATTAATGCTTGGATAACACGTCTCCTTCCATTAATAATAACGTCTAGTGCGGTGGCTGGGATATATTTAAATATATAAACCTGCCAACATCCGTCGCCATGATTTTTGGAAGGATTATCGCGAGAGGAAGAAATGGCGTTTTAGTCGCATAACATTGGTTAATGGAAACGCCGTCATTTCGCAATCGTTTTTTATCGACATTTCGGAAAAAATGCTAAAGTTTTGCGCAAATCTGTAATGGAAATGCGCCGAGTGAAACGTCTTTCTCTCTGTCAGTAGAGGAGGTCAGCGGTGGCGTGTGTGTGAGTGAGCTGGACAGACATATGGTCATCAGTCCAGGATCAGAGTCAGCTGACACCACAGCGCCAGGTGCGTCACACTCCACTTCTTCACCAGTGTAGCTTTTTCCCTGAAGTCCACCTGTAATGTCAGTCGAGGTTTCTTGCACCAAAAACAGACATATTTTGGTCTTTGGGGATCTTTTTTTCTTTTTTTTTTCATAAGGTAATTCCTGATACTGTACCTGTAGGAATGCTTAATGTGTGTTGGTGATATGCAAATGAGGGTGGTTATATGTTAATGAGATGCTGATTGGTGTCAAACATGATGTTTTTGCTGTATAGTTTCAATAGATTGTCAGAAAATGTATTATTTATATATATATATTAGGGCTGTCAAATGATTAATCGTGATTAATCACATCCAAAATAAAAGTTTGTGTTTACATAATATATGTGGGTGCACTGTGTATAATTATTTTGTATATATATAAATACACACACATGCTTGTTTATATTTAAGAAATATTTTCATGTATATACTGTATATAGATTTATATATAATTTATATTATATATAAATATTTTATATATAAATAATATTTTTTTCTTAATATACATGCATGTGTGTGTATTTATATATATACAAAATAATTATACACAGTGCACCCACATATATTATGTAAACACAAACTTTTATTTTGGATGTGATTAATCACGATTAATCATTTGACAGCCCTAATATATATATTACTGTTGAAAAGTTTGGATCACTAAAAAAAATTGTATTCAGCAAGGATGCATTAAATTGCTCAAAGGTGACAGAAATATTTTGTAACATTATAAAATTTTTTACTATTTCAATTTTTCAAATAAATGCTGTTCTTTGGAACTTTCTATTCATCAAATAATGCTGAAAAATAAAATGTATCACAGTTTCCACAAAAACATGACACTGATAATAATCATAAATGTTTCTTGAGCATCAGATCTTCATATTAGAGGGATTTCTGAAGGATCATGTGACACTGAAGACTGGAGTAATGATGCTGAAAATCCCAGGAATAAATTACACTTTACTATATATTCACATAGAAAACAGTTATTTTAAATTGGAATGATATTTCACATTTTTTACTGTATTTTTGGTCAAATAAATGCAGCCTTGCTGAGCATAAAGGCATGTCCACACCAGCGGATGACATCACTCTGTTTATTATAACCGCGTGCTGCAGTTTGTCGTCTGTCGCTTTAAATGCTCAAGCTCTGAAAGCAGGATGGATTCTGATTGGCTGAGAATGTTTTTATCATTCTGAAAGTGATTCCTACGATATCGTTCCTCTGTGCTGTTATCATGTATCATGTATGTTGTGGACTCTGTTATTCTTATATATTTAGAATGATATTTAGAACTATATATTTATCGTTGTCATCCTCGGTGTGAACGAGCCTTAAAGGAACAGTTCACTTAAAAATGAAAAGTCATCATCTACTCACCCTCAAGTTGTGTCAAACCTGTATGAATTTCTTCTGATGAACACTAAAGAAGATATTTTGAAGAATGTCAGTAACCAAACAGTTGACGGTAGCCTTTGATTTCCATAGTAGGAAAACAAATACCATGGAAGTCAATGGGGTCCAACTGTTTGGTTACCGACATTCTTCAAAATATCTTCAGAATTTAAATGTTTAAGTGAACTATTCCTTCAAGAGACATAATAGATTTAATATATATATAACTTTGTGCTGTTGGAAATACTTAAATTGTCCCATTCTCTCGTTCTCGTCTAGTGTCGTTCTCAGAGGTCCAGTCGCCTGGAGAAACTGTGGCGTGTCTCTCATCTCAAGCCCCGCCCCCTGTGAAGCCGTTGCCTAGCGACAGTGCTGACATCACTCACGTGAGGCCGTCGTCACTGAAACAGCCTCCAGCCTTACCGCCAAAGCCATACAGCAGAATACCCAGCCATCTCACAGGTGACGCCCATAGACGGTAAAACAATGTGCGTGACGTCACCCGTAGTGTTTCTGAAGAGCATTTTTGAAGCCTAAAGTGGGCGGAGCCGGCCGTCGCCATCTTAGCAGCGCGTCACTCCCGGATAAACGTAAATGTGCAGCGAGGCGGATTAGCTGAGGTCATGTGACACTAACAGATAGCAGACAAACGCTAGCAGTGACATCAGCAATCCACCTGTCACTCAAGTGGCCACGCCCTTAATTATGCACAACTTTAAGGCTTAATATAATTTAAACGGATGAGTTATAAAGAAATTCAGTCCCCTCACAGTCGTCATGAAGGGCAAAATTAGCTATATAGACCAAAACCACTTTTTGCTCCAGACTGTAAACATGTTTTATTCTGCTGTAAAGTTGGGCATTTTAACATGGGGCTCTATGGGACTGACTCTGTTTTGCAGCCGGTCTCTAGTGGCCAGTCGATGAACTGCAGTTTAAGTCACTTCAGTGTTGGATTCACGAGCGAGACCATGAAAACCATCAGGGAAAACATAACTCTGTCTCTTCTTCTCTTCAGAGACGCTTGCCAGACTGTCACCGCCTCTCCCTCCAAAGAAAGTGATGATATGTGAGCCAGCGCCCTCGTTTGCCCTCAAATGCCTGCCGTCCCACGCGCACACACTCGCACACGCTCACCCGCAGCAGTTCGCCACCCTGCCGCTGTCTCTGCACCCGCCCAGCCGCATCATAGAGGAGCTCAACAAAACACTCGCGCTCACCATGCAGAGACTCGAGAGGTGAGGACACACACACACACTAACACACACTCTCTCTCTCTCTCTCTCTCTCACACACACACTCACATACATACACACACACACACTAACACGCACACACACACACTCTCTCACACACACACACACACACACACACACACACACACTCTCTCTCACACACACATACACACTCTCTCACACACACAAACCCTCTCACACTCACACACACACACAGTCTCTAAGCAGCTCTATAGAAAACAATAGTGCAGACAATACACTATCACATAATCAGTTATTAATATTTCGCTGGTTCACTCTTGTTTTTGCATGTGTTCATAATTACTTTATATGACAGTCTGACCAAAAATAATGCCTGCACAATTTGGCATGTGTTATTTCAAGTAAAACAATTGACTCCAAGCACAGCTATGTTATATGCCTTCAAAATCTTTCACACATTTTTAATAATATTTGAATAAACAGAGATAATACATATTAAATACATGTAAAAACTTTCAGTATTTTACTTAACTATTCTCATAAGTTACCGTCTGAACTTTACATCCCTGAAATACACACCTGTCGTGTGCGTGCATGTGTGTGTGTGTCTGCGTGTGTGTGTCTGCATGTGTGTCTGCGTGTGTGTGTCTGCGTGTGTGTAGTTCTGTACTGCAGGCGGTGCCATCTGTCCTGATGGAGACGGAAGAGGAAAAGGAGAACAGAGATTCAATGCACCAAACTCCCGCCAACACACACACGCTCATCACACACACCTTCAGCACGCATGAGGAAGAGGACGAGGAAGATGAGGATGACGACGACTCGCTGTTTACAAGTACGAGATCTGGAAGATACTGCATGTGATGTGTGTGTTTACATCAACTAAATGTGTGTGTGTGTGTGTGTGTCACAGGTACACTGGCTTTAAGGATCTTACGGAAAGATTCACTGGCGATCAAACTGAGCAATCGCCCGTCGAAGAGGGAACTGGAGGATAAAAACATCCTCCCGATGATGAGCGACCAGGAGCGGCTGGAGTCCCGACAGCAGATCGGCACCAAACTGACCCGGTGAGGGACACACACACACACAACAACACTTTTGGTGCCTGCAATAAAATAAATGTCATCTTAAAAAATATATTTAAAAAAAAAAATTCAGCTAGTTGCCAACATTTCTCATTTATTAATTATTTTTAAAATAAAAAAACTGAAACTGAAACAAAAATAAGTAAAAACAGTATAAAAATGTCAAAAACACACATCGAAATTACTAAACAAATTAAATAAAAATGAATAAAATCTACATAGACATTTTAAAAAATAAAAATGTCAAAAACACATTAAAATGTCTACATATGACAAAGATGTATTAATACTAAAATGAGAAGTATATATTTTTTTAAATATGTGCAATTAAAATGAATAATATCTACTTAAACTTTAATGAAAATTTAAATAAAAATGAAAAAATGATTAATTTTTTTAATTAAAGTGAATAAAATTTACATAGAAATTTTAAGTATAAAAATGTCAAAAGCACAACAAAATTACTAAAACTTTAACGAAAATTAAAAATTAACATGGAATTTATAGAAATTGAAAAAAAATGAATAAAAAAGAAAAAACTCTACATAGACATTTAAAAAATGTCAAAAGCATAACAAAATGAATTACTAAAACTTTAACGAAAATTAAAATGAACATGGAAAATGTAAAAATTAAAAAAATGTATGTAATAATTTTTTTTTAAATATAAATAGACATTTTTAAAATATATATATATATATATATATATATATATATATATATATATATATATAAATGACAAAAACACAAATTACTAAAACTTTAACGAAAATTAAAATAAACATGGAAAAAATAAACGTAAAAAAAAAAAAAAAAAAATTTAATAAAATCTACAGACATTTTTTTTTAAAGTGCATCTAGTTAAGAATAATACAGTAGTGTTTGATTGACACAATCACAGCCAATCAGAACATCTGATTTTCATATGCAGCTGTGGAGGGCGATTTTGAACCAATGAGATTTCAATGTGGGCGGAGTTACACTTCTATTAAAATAGAAGCGAACTGGCAAACAAAATGCATTGCGTTTCGAGTATTTTGGTATTGTGATTAAATTGTACATGATCATTGTGTTGGTCATTTGTAATAACTGAAGCTTGTTTTGGATGCGTGTCCAGTCGTCTCAGCCAGAGACCGTCGGCAGAAGAACTGGAGCAGAGAAACATCCTCAAACGTAAGACCACCTGTCACTCAAACACACACACATCTGGCGTGCCTGAGCTCAGACTCAGTGTTTGCTCTCGTTCTCTCGTTCAGCTCGCAACGAGCAGGAGGAGCTGGAGGAGAAGCGCGAGCTGAAGAAACGACTCTCCAGGAAGGTGAGATTTCCCCAAATCCTGAGCTTTCCGGCTGTTTCTATAGCAACAAGCTATTCTAGGTCGCGGCGCAGATTAGATTAGTTACGCAACATCTTTAGGTGTGTTTGGTTTCCTCTGCCGAGCACCCACGGAAACACACGAGATATCCTCTGTTGACTTTAACCAATAAAAAATCGAGTACAGCTTTCAGACACGATTATCTTCAGCTTTTTTAGTTTGAGGCCGCTAAGGAGATTTTCTAATATAGTCTCATGGCTCTTCACTCTCGCTCAGATATAACGTGTGCTTAAACTCGCTCTCTGTGCTCTTCTCTCCTGGATTTAATATTGCCAGAAGCTTTCAACCACTAGACTTTCACGATTGATCTGACGGATAATTACGGATTCGCCTTTATTTCATGAGTTATTTTATTATTGAATAGTTATTTTTGAGTTAAGTGCTTATTGTAAATAGGTATTTATTGAGTTATTTTATTTACTGAACCGCTACTGATCATCAGATATCATGTGTAAACACATATCATAGCCTATATATTTACTAACTCTACGAACATGTAAAACAGTGATAGATGAGCCTCTTAACCTTTACGCTGAAGAGAAAACCCAACGCGACGTAGAGACCAAGAGAAACATGATTACCGTATTTTCCGGACTATAAGTTGCGTCGTGAAGAGGAAAAAAACATATATTTTTTATTTTATTTAACCCTTATTTAACCAGGGAAGTCCTTTGAGAACAAGTCTCTTTTACGAAGCAGCCCTGGCCAAGAAGGCCGCAATAAAAGGGGCTGCTAGTGTTGCGGAGCGGGCGTGTTACGGATACGTGGTGTACATTTTTTTGCAATCAAAAAGCATGTCTAATTAATTGAAATCATGTATTATGAATGATTAAACTTATACAACATTTAAAAAAAAAAAATATGAAAAAAAAATGTCACACTAATTCTGTTGTGTTTTTTTCTGGTAATAAAATGAAGACATAAAACACACATTTTATCATTTATCATCAATTTTAATCATATGAAATTAAATCAACCTTTTCTCAAATAACGTGCTGCACAATGAGCTTTACTGTTAAAATTAAAACATGGATTATTCCTTAATTTCAGTTTTGATGATAATTTATTTGGATTAGTGTTAGTGTATTATTACATTGGGACATACCTAAATTCTAATGTACAACAGTAATATATTTCTGTCAAGTTAAACCAAACTTTTATTTTGACGGTTTGCCGTGAAGACCTTTTGAGTTTCTGTGTGTTTATGTCATGATGATAGTTTTTCTCAAATGAAGCGGTTAAATGATCACGAAGTGACTTTCAGAGTGGATCTAGAGCCTGGAGAGGAAGTTCATGCACTTGTGGCCAAAAAACAGCGCAAACGTCACACGTGCTTCAGTGTGTGTGTGTGTGTGAGTGTGTGTGTGTGTGTGTGTGGTAAATGAAACCGCGCGTCGGCGCCACCATTCATTCACACAGAACATGCAGGATTCGTATTTAAATAGTCTTTGTGTTTTAATATTCACACACACTAGTCTACATCGCGATTTGATTTCAAGTGTACTGAACTGCTTTCTATTTATTCCTCAACTAAATCAACACTAAACCTCAACACTAAATTCCTTTTTTATGACTGGATTTCGTCTGCATTTAACCCTCTAGGCGCCACGGTCGAGTTTACTCGACGAGATGCGGCTCTGAATAAAACGGCCGATTTTGTCAAATTGGGTGTCAAATTTCGTTCGTCCTCCCTTCCACTGAATGGCTGACATGTCATACTTCATCCCCAAATCAAAAAAACGTCATGTTTCTATACAAAATGTTCGAATTAGAGCGCATTGAATCAGTGCGATCAAAAGCGGAGCTAGTGTGCGAGTGAGCCATGTTATCAGATCCTCTCCGCAATCGCGGCGACAGTGTGGTGGAGACTTTGTCTAATGCCACTGGGTATGTTAGACGAGGTCGAAGTATTCATAGGAGAGTTAGGAGACAACGTGGAGGCAGGGTCAGGAGTCGCAATGACAATGACAGCAGTCCGAGCTGTGCACACTCGGCGCGCTCGCGCGAGGCAGATCTGGGCGCGCTGCTCGTATCATCTCACTCATGATCTGTGCCTTGCCGTGGCGAGTGAGCTTTTGAACTAAACAGGTCTTGTCTACTTGTGTTTGTATGTCATATGAATAATATATATGTGCCCCATACATGGAATCAGAGTGCCTACTGTATTTAGTAAATGGAAAATCTCTACAGCAAAAGGCCAATCACTACATGCATTCGGTTTGTTTCTACCATTTATTAGTAATGATTTACACAGTTTGTTTACTACTTACTATATACCTGAGCATTCAGTATTGTGCAATATAGCATACAGAAGGTGATGGACATTTTGGGGGAAAAGAAGTGCTGCATTTTATCATTTAAACATGTGACTTTTCATGAAAATTCTATAATACAAGATATGACCACCATATGATGTCATAATATGCAAATTCGATGGGAAAATGTAATCCCTACATAAACTTTGGGTCTTCCTTAATATTTCTCTAATTTACAGAAAGTCTCTATCTTTTATCACTTTTAAGATATAGCCTTTAGAAATTATGATGTCAAAATCGAACGTTTTAGGAAAAAACCTCTGGCGCCTAAAGGGTTAAGGGGGGGGTGGCGCATTTTAGGGGGGGGGGGGGGGGGGGGGGGGGGAGGGGGGGGCGTTTTCGGGGGGGGGGGGGGGGGGGGCGTTTTCGGAGGGCGGGCCGCCCCCCCCCAAAACAATGGTAGGGGAAACACTGCACTATATAAGGATAGTGAACGAGTGAGTGGTTTCTGACACAGCTTCAGTCTGAATTAATTTTGATATATAAGTCGCTGGACCAGCCAAACTATGAAAAAAGTGTGACTTATAGTCCGGAAAATACGGTATGTGTTTCTGCTCAGCGACACTGGACATCAACCACACGGCAAACGCTAATAACTCTATTACTGTCTACTCTCTGTGTATAACAGTTCTATCTAATAACGTATCAGACAGGACTGTTGGACAGATCGTAAACTAATGAACACAGAGAATAATGCGAGCACTGTGTGTTCAGTCGTTCTCAGCGCCGTCAAAATAAAAGTCTCAACAACAAGCGTGGCTTACGTCACTTCAGAGTTCCTATAGCGGTGCGAACGCAACAGGAAAACGTTCAGTTCTCAGGGAATCACGCTAGTGGATAGTTCCCGGAGCGAAAGCCCCTATAAAGCGGCGCCTATGCCTGTGCTTTGTGTGTTTAGCTGAGCCAGAGACCCACCGTAGAGGAGCTCAGAGAGGCCAAGATCCTCATCCGCTTCAGCGATTACGTGGAAGTGGCCGAAGCTCAGGATTACGACCGGCGCGCGGACAAACCCTGGACGAGACTCACCGCTGCCGATAAGGTTCATCCGCATCATCACACTGCACAACATCACACGCTTTCTGCCAATGTGGCGGCGAGGCCGAGGGCTGCGAGAGAGGTCTCGCATCTCTCACCACAGTGGAGAGAGAGAGAGGACCAGGCCTGCACTTGTGTTTTATTACGTGACAGCAGTCGTCCGTGAGGCGCTGCTGTCTTTTACTTTCGTTTAGAATTTCTTTATTTTACGTTATTAAAGTATTTAAATGTTCTAACTGCATTACAGTCAAATCTTTAAACATTTAAACATTTCTGTGTCTCTCACAGGCTGCCATACGCAAAGAACTCAACGAGTTCAAAAGCACAGAGATGGAGGTGCATGAGTCGAGTCGACATCTAACCAGGTGACCACACACACACACACAGTCAGTCACTCACTCAATAAATAAATAAAAGACATTGGTTACATCTTTTACACGTTAATTACTTGCTCACTCCTATTAGCAACACCACAGCGGCTTAATGGAAAGCTGTCACAATGCCTGACAACTTTGATGAACTTTTTTTGATCCACTTCAAATGTGGACTACTGTAGATGTCATCGAGTCATGCTCATTGCATTGTGGGATGGGTATCATGTTGTTTCTGAGCCAGTCTGATGTTCTCCACAGGTTTCATCGGCCGTAGTGACAGTGAACTCTCTTATGGAGCCGTTAAGACTTTGCTGCACACTTATCAGAAATCAGGAATCACACGGTTCAGAGCGACCGGATCCTCGGACTCGCGCCACACGCCGGTGTGCCGGTGGAGACCAACCAGAAGTGTGCCGATATTTCTGTATATTTTGACATGCTCTTCGCCATGAGTTTTTCTTCTTTTTTTTTCTCCAGGCGATGGCTTTTAATGCAGCGGATGATGTCGTTGATTTCCTACATGTAACTGAGAAGTGATTCCACAGTCCTCTTAGGTTTTAAAAACATGGAAAACAACTTTTTTATTGAGCGCAGACCACATTATTACACACAAAATATAGTCCACACTCTCTTGCGCTTTTCATTTTGGACATTTGTGCATCTGTCAGACGCTTTTATCCATTGCATTGTTTATCAGTTCATGCGTTCCCTTGGGAATCAAACCCGAGAGCTTGGCATTACGAACGCTGGTAATGCTACTAGAGATGCATGGATGTTTTTCAAAATCACAAAAACGTCTTAAAAGAGGACCTATTATGGCTTGAATGTTATGTTCAACGAGTCGGTGTTTCCCAAAAACACAGTTTTAACGAACATTCGCAGAGTTGTGTGTTTGAGCGGCGAATCTCGACCTAGAAGCAGAGTCATGTTTTCATGTCATGTGGACTCAATAAATCCTGATCATGAGCAAAATTAGCAAGCGGACATTCAGTGCAACCTGTGTCTTTTATTTAGAATACATACAAATGTCATTTACGTCTTTTAGTTTGTAGAGAGATTTAAAGCGTCGTGTTTGAAGAGTGCGCATGTGTGAACGAGCTCTAGTGTGAGAATGAGTCTATGAGTGAATCTGGAAATAAAGCAAAATAACTGAGAAAAATTGAAATATTCCTCAGATGTCTGTAATTTATAGCAAAACATCTAGCGTTAATTTGATCTCAAACGGATTCATTAACAGTAGTCATTACTCCACACGTGCGTGACATCATTAACCAACGTGGTTCAGCGACCAATTTGCGACAATATGGTTTCGGGAAACAGTCGTGACTAGCGAGTTGATTTCTTCAACGATGCATCGCACTATAGTAGTGAAGCACGAGTTACAGTGTTGTTCGGTTGTTCACACTCCTGTTTAGTTCCTGTCTCTATGAAGCCCCTCCTTCTGAAAAGCACACTGTGCTCTGATTGGTCGGCTGGAGCAGTGTGTTGTGATTGGTCGAGAGCTTTGCGTGTGTTTAGGAAATGCCCCGCCCCTTTCCATAACCACCAGTGTAACACACTACTAACTAACTCAACCAGGCCCCGCCCCTTTATTCTGCGTATGAATTATTATAATGAGGAATATTGTGACGTGTTCGTTCCCGGGAGAAACTCAAGACTACAATGGAGGCGTTTCAGGAGTTCAGAAACACTGACACTGATATAGAGAAGAACTCACTTTTTCAGGCTCAAACAGCAACATCACACACTAAACACAGATGAACATGGACAAAAAGCATAATAGGTCCTCTTTAACCAATAGCAAAAAAGCAAACTTGTGTCACGCCAACAATACTGACCAATCACAGCGGAGACGTTCCCGACAGGCTCAAGCTGAGCAACAGGACAGAGCAATAATGGGATTGTCTGACTGTATATTTATGGCTTTTTTTCTCTTTTGTCTCAATATGCGCTCAACGCGCTCGTTGGTCATGTGATCGAGTTGGTCATGTGATCGAGCTGGTCATGTGATCGCGTGTAGGGCGCACCCTTTAAACTCCGCCCACTCTACAGGGCGTCCTGTTGCCAAAATAAAAACCAAAACATTCAAGAAACTCACAATAATCAGCGTTGCATTTTGTATTTTAGTAACAATGAACAGAAATTGTAACAGCAACACTTTACAATAAGGTTTCATTAGTTTACTACAATTATTAGTTTTAATGTTCATTTCAACTTTTACTTCCACATTTAATACACTTTACAATAAGGTTTCACTCTTTCACATGAACTGACAATGAATAATACTTTTACAGCATTTATTAATATTTCAACATTTACTAATACATTATTGAAATCAAAAGTTGTATCTGTTAATGTTATTTATTGCATAAGATAAACTAATGTTAATAAAATTAATAAATACTCTAACGAATGTATTGCTCATTGTGAGTCAATACATCAATCAATAATAACTAATGGGACCTTATTGTAAAGTGTCACCATACATTGTGAAAAAAGTATTTGTAAACATTAGTTAATGCACTGTGATTGAACTAACATAAACAAGACTTGTAATAAATATATTGCTCACTGTTAGTTAATACATTAGCTAATGTTTACAAATGCTACTATTGTACATTTTTATGTTAATATATTATTTATAAATATTTTTAACTGACTTTGATACTGAACAATCATCCAAAAAAAAAAACACAATAATAATTATATATATTTCTGTCTTTATTTATTCACACGCATCTGTTTTTGTTTTTCTGTGGATCATTTAAAGGGACTTTTTGAGAATTTTAAGCACTTTTCCAGATCAGAAGAAGCTTGTGTTCCAGGAACAGAAGGTTTGGAATAACGAGTGTATTTCTGTGGCGATCTGCTTCTGTAAGCGACGAGCATGTGGTGTAACGTACTGTCACTCCTGAACGATGTGTGCAGATTCTGATGTAAAGGAGCCTAATAAAGGATGAGTACACACACATCTGTGCGCCTCCTGTCGTCTCACACCGCGTGCATGGGCGTCCCGCAGTGCTTGTGCCACAGGTCGATGGCTTTGGTGACGATGGCGTCGGTGTTGTCCTGGGGCAGCTGTAGAAACACAACAGATCTTTACACACACACACACACGTACAGGAGCGCGTTTGTTCAACATCAGACACAAAGCTTCATTACAGAAAAGCGATTTTCTGGGTTCAATATAAGGTCTATAAACATCATTTGTAGCATAGTGTTATAATATAGTGAGGAAAATAAAATATTTAATTATTAAATATTAAATCAGTAAAAAATACTGAATACTGAAATTTATTTCAGTGTTTTTGTCATGTATTTTAAAATATTTAATTATTAAAAAAAAAAAAGGTTATACATTTTTATTTCAGTATTTTTTTGTTAATTTTAGTAAAAGTTTTAGTAATTTTGTTTTTTGTAATGCTTAGAATATTTTAAAATGCGGGTGCATATAATCAGCCAAAAAGGTTGATTTACAGAAAAGGGATATAAACATCATTTGTGGCAGAGCGTTTTTTATTATAATGAGGAAAATAAAATAATTCCTTGGGGTTTTTTTTCAAATCTATTTAAAATGTGTATTTTAAAATATTTAAAAAAAAATAATAATTATACATTTTTATTTCAGTATTTTTTTGTTAATTTTAGTTAGTGTTTTTGTCATGTATTTTAAAATATTTAATTATAAAATTAAATGAAAAAAAATATACATTTTAATTTCAGTATTTTTTGTTAATTTTAGTTAGTGTTTTTGTCATGTATTTTAAAATATTTAATTATCAAATAAAAAAATTTACATTTTTATTTCAGTATTTTTTGTTAATTTTAGTTAGTGTTTTTGTCATGTATTTTAAAATATTTAATTATAAAATTAAATGAAAAAAATATATACATTTTAATTTCAGTATTTTTTGTTAATTTTAGTTAGTGTTTTTGTCATGTATTTTAAAATATTTTATTATAAAAAAAAAAAACACATTTTATTTCAGTATTTTTTGTTAATTTTAGTTAAAGTTTTATGAATTTTGTTGTGTTTTTGTCAGGTTTGGAATATTTTAAAATACTTTTACAAAACAAATATATTAAAATAAATCAGTATTTTTTGTCAATTTTAGTTAAAAGTTTTAAAAATGTTTTTTTTTCATGTTTAGATTATTTTAAAATATTTATGTTTAATTATAAAATCTAAAAAAAAGAAAATCTAAAAACATTTTTATTTCAGTATTGTTTGTTAAAGTTTTTGTAATTGTGTTGTGTTTTTGTCATGTTTAGAACTAGAAAATCTAAAAAAAAACATTTATATAAAAAAAATTACTAAAAAAATAAAACATTTCAGCATTTTGTTCATTTTAGTTAAAGTTTTTTGTAAAAAAAAATTGTTGAGAATATTTTAAATTATTGTCAAATCAAATTAAAAATATATATATTTCAGTTATAGTTATTTTAAATGAGAAATTTTGCTGTAGCTGAAAAAAAGTTTTTAAATATTTAATTTCAGCTACTGAAAGTTTAAGTAACTTTTTTTTATTTTTTTTATTCCAGTTTTAGTTGTCTATAATAACTGTCTATGGGACGAGAGCACTGGAGGATATAAAAGAAGAAGTACAAAACTGTTGTTCTGTGAAAGGACATTATGCCACGGAGTAATTAACATGTACTGACCCCAGAACAGTCCTTTTCAATACTAACTTTTGCACATATGTAACTGAATGAATGATGTTAAACTTACGTTAGACAGGAAGTTGTAAACTCCATCCGGGTGACTGATTCCCATCAGCAGGATCTTATAACTGAGCAAAATCTCCACGGCAACAAACACCAGAATCTTACAGGAGCCGCTGATCACTTTATCCCACACCCTGCCGGCCAATCACACGGCAGCACAGTCAAGCAATCAGCCAATCACAACAAACCAAAAACTATGTTCTGAAAACTGTAGAACAACAGTTATTTATATAAGAGATGACAACCGGACGCTACTCGTGCGACATAATGAGGTCATGTGACAGAAGTGAACTACAATTAAAAACGCATTAAAAAAATTAATAACTGTTTTTATTAGTCAAAAATAACAGGAAAAAAAATCTCAAACTGTTCTGCATGGTTATTGAACACAATTTTTTTTAACATTGTTATTATTATTATAAATATTATTATTTATTATAGTCAAAAAGGATCATAGTCAACCATCATAATAAAGTGTTACCGAAAAAATATATTTTTAAAAAATCTGTTCTGCATGTTTATTGAACTATTAAACCATAATTAAAAAATGCATGAAAAATGTATAATAAAAATAACAATAGTTGTTATTATTAGTGTCAAAATAACAGAAAAATTTATCTTGTGCATGTTTATTGAAGTCTTATTGAACTCACAATTATGAATGCATGAGAAATGTCCAGTAAACCAGAGAGTAACTGTGATTATTGTTGTGATAAGTGAGTGTGCTGACCTCTGTAGGCTGGACTCCGGCAAACACCCGGCGAAGCAGCGTCTGAACCAGAGCCGGTACGGCAGCGAGTGCAGAGAGCCGGACGCCTTCAGGTGAGCCAGAAGACACGCGTCCTCCTGAGACAGGAAGTGCTCCAGACTCTTCGGCTGCAGGAACAGGAAATAGAATAACATGAAAGAGTTCATCTGGACCGTTTTTCTGGAACATTTATGGAGGTTTTCGTTAGTTTTGGAGCTCCACATGTTTAGGACAACAAAAATAAAAATAATAAAAATCTGTTCTAGATGGTTATTAAAGACTTAAAACAATAACAACAACAACAAAATTATTATTATATATTATAGTCAAAAAGTAAAAACATATTAAAAAATACTGTACTTTCTGCATGGTTATTGAACACTTAAACTAACATAAACAAGAATAAAAATTGAAAAAATAATAATAATAACTGCAGTGTCAAAATAACAAAACCACAATTAAAAATGCATGAAAAAAAAATCAATAAAAACTGTTTTGCATGGTTATTGAACACTAAACAATTTAAACAATATTAACATTAAAGCTCATAAAGATTATTATAATAATAATAATAATAGTTGTTATTTGGTGTCAAAAAGTAAAAAGCAATTAAAGTACTGTATGTTCTGCATGGTTATTGAACACTTAAAATATTACGATTAATAAGTAATAGTCATAATACAGTGTCAAAATAACAGAAATAAATAAATAACAAAATCTGCATTGTTATTGAACTCCTAAACCAGAATTAAAAATGCAAATAGTAATAATGATAATATAACTTATTATCTAGTGTAAAAGGAAGTCAAATCTATTCTGCATGGATATTGAATTTAATTAAAATTATTATTTTATAAATTTTAGTGTCAAAAATTCAAAAGTAAAAATCTGTTCTGTAGGTAGTAACTGAACACATAAAAACCATTAAAGGGGTCATATAATGCCATTTTTGTACAAGCTAATATGATTCTTTAGGGTCTAAATTAAAAGTTTGTAATATACTTTAATTAAAAATTCTCATTAGTATTGTAAGAAATCACTTATTTTACCTGGTCAAAAACAGCTCTGTTTTCAGCACGCCGTTTCAGTGCATATGACTTTAAATGATAATGAGCTTTGCTGACTCCGCCTCTCTGTTCTGTGCATTCACCGTAACTCAATAACACAATAACCATAACGTGTTGTTCAGTATAAACGTGGAATTATGAATTATATTGAGAACGTCATACATAGAAAACATGCCGTAATGTACCCTGACTGAGTGTAAACCTTAGACGCATTCATTGTGAAGCGTGCAGCTAGCGATTTGCAAAGATTAATATATTAATATAAAGGTTAATAAAACGTTTCACTCACTTCAGTTCTTCTAGAGGTTCAGCAGGAACACGAATATCTGGTACCGATCCTTTCTTCATGAGCAGCTTCTTAGCAAAACCAGCTTTATACTGACCCTCGTTTATAAAGCAGTCTGGTGTGAAATGATTCGCGCAAACATGAGAGCATTGACGTTGCTCGTGGGGAATATTCCCTTCGAAAACAAACTCAGCCACTGCGTCTTCAGCGGTTCGGATTTAGGAACATTAAAATGACTGTGTTCGTTATTACACCCAAGAACAGAACACCACAATCGCTGAGACGCCATTCTGCTCATAGACAGTGCTCCAGCATATCAACAATGACCGCGCTGGTCCGCGCAGACTATGATTGACAGGACGAGCGAGGGCGGGTCTGTGTTGAAACGCGCCTGTCAATCAACAATCGTGGGAGGGGCCGTGTGACGTCACACGGTCGAACGGCTTGATTTGAGGCAGGGGGAAACATATAAGGAGATTAAAACAAAAACACTGGATGGATTTTTATCATTATATG
>NW_026606770.1:30000-120000 GCF_029890125.1 Rhinichthys klamathensis goyatoka | reverse complement strand
TAAACCAACATAAAAAATTTAAATAAATATTAAAGTAATAATAATAACTGTTGTTATTATTACAGTCAAAATAAGTTTATTGTTTCTTAAACCACAATTAAAAATGCATGAAAAATGAATAATAAAAATACCAATAACTGTTATAGTGTTAAAAAGTAAAACAAAAAGTAAAACCGTTCTCCATGGTATTTAAACACAAAAAAAAATCATAAGAAATATTATTATTATTATTATTATTATTAATAACTGTTATTATTTCAACAAACAACGGTTCAGTCTGCGTAAGGACTATCTGAAGCTCACCCAGGGGATTGTCCTTCAGCACGATCTCCAGGGATTTCTTCTCCTCCACTCCTCTGAATCCCACTTTCTCATAATACGCCGAGCGGAAGTTCCTCTGAGGATCTTCAGCCATGATCAAGCTGGAACAGAACAACAACACCATGATGACGACACTTTATTAATCATAATCAGACTATGGTAACTCTATAGTATTAGATCAGATCAGTGTCACAGTTGCTATAAAACAAGAACAACGGTATAAAATGGCTTTGATACAGTATAATGGTATTACCACCATGGATGGTATTACTTTACCTTTGGCTCATGTACCGTGGTAAAGTTAGTTTAACGTTTTACATTCGTTAGACGTTCGGATTCACACCCATTAAACTATCTGTGCATTTCATGTTTTCAGCCCAAACCAACTCAGATATGTCCTTTGCAGCCCAAGCCTCATCTCAAGAAATACAACATATTAATTAGCCCTATAAACTAATTAAATATTTTAACCATATGACATTATGATATCAAACTAGTAAAATGTAGAACATTTAAAAATATCTCTTTTATTGCATAAGGCTGGAATTTAAACAAGCTGTATAAAAAAATAGCAGTATAATAATCTGAAAAACAAACCTTGTGCGTTATAGGGAATAATATTTTAAATACTTTACAGCTGGATTGATACCTTTAGGTCAAACGGTGTTGTAGCTTAATTTATTTACAGTATTACACATATTTAAAGTTGAAAAATTATTATTAAACATATGAAATGCTAATTCCAAAAACGGAGCTTTGTGCAATAAAATGGATATTTTTCTATTTTCTACATTTTACTATTAGTTTGATATCATAATGCCGAATGGTCAAAATGTTTAATTGAATTATAGGGCTAATTGATACCGGTGTGTATATTCTTGAAATTCAGGGTTGTGCTGCAAAGGACATTTGTTTATATGTATATCTGAGTTGGTTTGGACTGAAAACAGTTAATTATAGTTTAATGGGTGTGAAACCGAACGTCTAACGAATGTCAAACGTTAAACTAACTTTACCACAGTGGCTCAGCGAAAGGTAAAGATAGTAATACTGTGGTGTTGTTGTGTTAGTGTAAAAGTAGAACCCTAACATTTCCAAAAAATACAAGGTACGACAGTTATTATATCTATGGTAAAACCATGGTCAACTGATGTAAGACATGTCTGCTATGTTCCTCATAGAAAAACAATGTGTTAAGACGCATAAATGTTTACAAAATCACAGTTTATTCCGCAAAACTCACCAGGCCTCAGTCTCATCCGCGGTGTTTCCTGAGCAGAGGCCCAAGGAGTGATTCACCGATCACCCGTCACATTCAGCTCACATTCAAACCGCATGAGCAGGATTATCATCTTCAGATCTTCATAGGGAATCTGTGAATGAGTCTGCCTGGATCTGCAGTCTTGTGTTTGCAGCTTTCTGCCCTCGGAAGTGAATCACGTCCTCGTGTTGTTGTACTAACGCCTGTGTCCGGCAGGAGGCGCTAGTTTTTTTATTTTTTTTTATTTATTGAACTTTCAAAATTACAGAATTTTATTTTTTAAAATATTTTTTAATGCCAAGGTTTCAACAATATAAGTACATAGTAAAAGTGTAAGAATTACATATAACGAAATGACAAAGAAACCAAATCATCACATGGGTTATAGCCTGTGTGTATAGGCTACTCATAAAAATAAATACATAAATAAACAGAACAGAAAACTTTAATTAAATAAATTACAAAGATGAAACCAGTTTATTGTCTTATGAGCTTTAAGATTCTTAGATGATGAAATGCTTTGCTGTTGGACCTCTCTTCTAAAAACAACAAATAATGGATTCTGATGATGAGTGAATACACAGTGAATGTGAAATTTTGCAAGGAGCAATAATAGATTAATAATAAAATACTCATTAAATTTAGCTTTTTTGGTATTAAAGAGGCCAAACAGTACATCCTTAAAAGGCAAAGAGAAATCCGGAAGCACATTGCACATTATTTATTATTATTTTGAAACATTTCTTTTACACATCTTTCATCTGAATATTGATTACAATGGCTGTTTTTGTAATTGAGAAAGAGGCTATTGTGCACTTATTTTCTGAATGTCCCTGTGTGGAACGCACTTGGGCGAAGGGAGCAATTTAACACCACGTAATTTCCTCATTGGCTTCACGTGGAATATTACCTCGACAAAGCTAGCGAGAACAGGAATATCTCATTATTGCTGTAATATTATACAAATAAAGCCTACATTTATAATTAGGTTTTTAAAATATGCTTTGTGTTTGTGTGTCTGTGTGTGTGTGTGTGTGTGTGTGTGTGTGTGTGTGTGTGTGTGTGTGTGTGTGTGTGTGTGTGTGTGTACCTACTTAACTATATTTTGGGGACAAATTTGTAAGCAGAAGTGACCAAAATCTCCCAAAACATAAAGTAATTAAAATTGAGTAATTAATATTTTTTTTAGAAAATGTAAAAATGCAGAAAGTTTTGTGTGATGGGTAGGTTTAGAGGTCGTGTGTGTGTGTGTGTGTGTGACGGGTAGGTTTAGGGGTTGTATTAGTGTAAGGGGAGAGTATATACAGTTTGTACAGTATAAAAAAACATTACGTCTGAGAGTCCCCACTTGGATAGCCAAGTAAACGTGTGTGTGTGTGAGTGTGTTTTTTCCGTTCACATGGACTCTTGTTTCCATGGATTCTGTTTATGGTTTGTTTTCTTTTAATAAATTGCTGCATCTAGATCCTTGTTTCCTCTTGCTGCCCTGGATACCCCGGTTACATTTATATTGTATACGCAGTGTGTAATTGAATTTATCTTTTGTAACCAAATGCTACTCATGTTTGGTGATATAGAACTATCATTTCCAAAGAAATCTGTCAAAAGAAACTTGTCATTCCAGTGAATTCATCTAAACCACATTCAGAATATTTCAGCTGTCTGGTATATTCTTATAGAGCAGGGGTTCTCAAAGTTTTGATAGGTGAGGGCCAATTTAGGAACCCAACATTGAACTGAGGGCCGCCAAAGTGGCGGGGGAGAAAACGAAGAAAAAAAGACTGAAAAGAAAATCCCATTTGAAATTATTTTAATGACCAGGTTGCATCTCTACAGTTTACATTAGTTGCAATAAACACATTTTAATTCATAACTGAGGCTAAACCTGGCAAAACTTGTGAAAATTTTGGGGGGGAGAGAAAGAAACTTTTAAAATAGAAGCTTACCAAACAAGTCATCATCATCATTCATTTCTATCATTGCTTGTCAGTCGCGTTTCCATTATTGCAGATTTGCATATTATTATCTATCTTTTTTAACCCGTAACTGAAAAACGAAAAATGAACGGTTGTTGTCTTTTTAAAACGCAAAGTTGAACAAAATTTTAATTTGAACTGGCTTCACCAACTGCTGCGCAAAAAAAGTAAATATCGACAGACTTTTTCAGATTTTTGTTTAAATGACTTTTTGCCCCTTTATTAAACATTTTAAATATTCACAAATTAATATGGAAAACATGTCGATTTTACTGGTTTTCTAAGGCCAAATTAGAACCTGGAATTTATATTTTTCACGCAGTGATGAATGAGAAGAGCCATATAGCCTGTACGTGTCTGATCTAGCCTGATTTATAGGTGAGTTATAGGCTAATGATAATAAATGCGTCTGAAAAAACAGCGAGGCATTTTAATTGTTTATTAATAAACTATTGTTTGCTAAGTGTCGGCTAAAAACATATCTCCATCTCCGCTGTTAAGCAGATGCGCTTTTAGAGAGAAATCCACCTTTCATACGGATTACATAATCAGGTATTTGCTTTCGATTCGAGCTTGTTTGTTTAAAAGTGCACATTTTAAGCTTTAGCCTACATAGGCTATATTTTGTTTCAGTTCTCGCGCTCCAGTTCACGGAGATCATGAAAGCGCGTAGTAGCCTAGGATACTGATTGTTTTATTTTATTTTACAAAAGCACGTTTTCTTGTTATGAGTTTACACAAATAAAAGTAGTTGCGAATAATGCATTATTATTTTCTGTATGACCAGAAATGATAGACTAGTTTAAATTGTTTCCACTGTTGATAGGGAAATGCAAGTGTTCGTGCCCGCGAACAATTTGAAAGGTAATGGAAACGCGGCTATTAATAAGCTTGACATTGTTAAGATTATTATTGAGTCACATTGAATATTGATTACTTGGTCAACATACCCTTTTAAATTGCAATGGGATTTGTGGTGCTGGTTTCGGTTGGCCACGATTCCTATTCCTGTGTAGACAACCACTGTTCCTGGTGGCCTTGGGAGTGAGGTCAAGTGCGATCGGTCGGTCGGACCATGTAATTACCGCTTATGCCTATGGATGCCGCTAAACACCACTAAACGGAGATATTCATTTTTTCAAAGCAATAGTTTTAACAGTTTTACAGATGTTATCGCGGGCCGCCAGAAATGTTTCGGCGGGCCGCCATTGGCCCGCGGGCCGCACTTTGAGAACCTATGTTATAGAGCTTGAAGGTATTTTTTGCAGAGTTAGGCGCATGTCCACCATCTGATCTGGATACGGCCCGGATCCGGCTGACGAGATAATGAGTTGTGTTCGTGTCTAGGCGCAGGTCCACCATCTGATCTGGATACGGCCCGGATCCGGCTGACGAGATAATGAGTTGTGTTCGTGTCTAGGCGCAGGTCCACCAACTGATCTGGATACGGCCCGGATCCGGCTGACGAGATAATGAGTTGTGGTCGTGTCTAGGCGCATGTCCACCATCTGATCTGGATACGGCCCGGATCCGGCTGACTACATCATGAGTTGTGGTCGTGTCTAGGCGCAGGTCCACCATCTGATCTGGATACGGCCCGGATCCGGCTGACTACATAATGAGTTGTGGTCGTGTCTAAGCGCAGGTCCACCATCTGATCTGGATACGGCCCGGATCCGGCTGACTACATAATGAGTTGTGGTCATGTCTAGACGCATGTCCACCATCTGATCTGGATACGGCCCGGATCCGGCTGACTACATAATGAGTTGTGGTCGTGTCTAGGCGCAGGTCGTGTCGGACACGACCCGGACATAATGAGTTGTGGTTGTGTCTAGGCGCATGTCCACCATCTGATCTGGATACGGCCCGGATCCAGCTGACAACATAATGAGTTGTGGTCGTGTCTAGGCGTAGGTCCACCAACTGATCTGGATACGGCCCGGATCCGGCTGACTACATAATGAGTTGTGGTTGTGTCTAGGCGCAGGTCCACCATCTGATCTGGATACGACCCGGATCCGGCTGACGACATAATGAGTTGTGGTCGTGTCTAGGCGCAGGTCCACCATCTGATCTGGATACGACCCGGATCCGGCTGACGACATAATGAGTTGTGGTCGTGTCTAGGCGCAGGTCCACCATCTGATCTGGATATGGCCTGGATCCGGCTGACCACATAATGAGTTGTGGTTGTGTCTAGGCGCAGGTCCACCATCTGATCTGGATACGACCCGGATCCGGCTGACGACATAATGAGTTGTGGTCGTGTCTAGGCGCAGGTCCACCATCTGATCTGGATACGGCCCGGATCCGGCTGACGACATAATTAGTTGTGGTCGTGTCTAGGCGCAGGTCCACCATCTGATCTTGATACGGCCCGGATCCGGCTGACGACATAATGAGTTGTGGTTGTGTCTAGGCACAGGTCCACCATCTGATCTGGATACGGCCCGGATCCGGCTGACGACATAATGAGTTGTGGTTGTGTCTAGGCACAGGTCCACCATCTGATCTGGATACGGCCCGGATCCGGCTGACGACATAATGAGTTGTGGTTGTGTCTAGGCACAGGTCCACCATCTGATCTGGATACGGCCCGGATCCGGCTGACGACATAATGAGTTGTGGTCGTGTCTAGGCGTAGGTCCACCATCTGATCTGGATATGGCCTGGATCCGGCTGACGACATAATGAGTTGTGGTTGTGTCTAGGCGCAGGTCCACCATCTGATCTGGATACGACCCGGATCCGGCTGACGACATAATGAGTTGTGGTCGTGTCTAGGCGCAGGTCCACCATCTGATCTGGATACGGCCCGGATCCGGTTGACGACATAATTAGTTGTGGTCGTGTCTAGGCGCAGGTCCACCATCTGATCTTGATACGGCCCGGATCCGGCTGACGACATAATGAGTTGTGGTTGTGTCTAGGCACAGGTCCACCATCTGATCTGGATACGGCCCGGATCCGGCTGACGACATAATTAGTTGTGGTCGTGTCTAGGCGCAGGTCCACCATCTGATCTTGATACGGCCCGGATCCGGCTGACGACATAATGAGTTGTGGTTGTGTCTAGGCACAGGTCCACCATCTGATCTGGATACGGCCCGGATCCGGCTGACGACATAATGAGTTGTGGTTGTGTCTAGGCACTGGTCCACCAACTGATCTGGATACGGCCCGGATCCGGCTGACGACATAATGAGTTGTGGTTGTGTCTAGGCACAGGTCCACCATCTGATCTGGATACGGCCCGGATCCGGCTGACGACATAATGAGTTGTGGTCGTGTCTAGGCGTAGGTCCACCATCTGATCTGGATATGGCCTGGATCCGGCTGACCACATAATGAGTTGTGGTTGTGTCTAGGCGCAGGTCCACCATCTGATCTGGATACGACCCGGATCCGGCTGACTACATAATGAGTTGTGGTCGTGTCTAAGCGCAGGTCCACCATCTGATCTGGATACGACCCGGATCCGGCTGACTACATAATGAGTTGTGGTCGTGTCTAAGCGCAGGTCCACCATCTGATCTGGATACGGCCCGGATCCGGCTGACGACATAATGAGTTGTGGTCGTGTCTAGACGCATGTCCACCATCTGATCTGGATACGGCCCGGATCCAGCGATCACAGCTATCGATCCAGGATAAACAGGGAGACTAATATTAGCATAGATGCCATTCTTCTTATGATGTAACGTGTACATCGGGTGTTATAGGAAGTGTTATCAGTTCCGGCTGACCTAATTTGTCCAGCCTAACAATCATTTAACTGATTTGAATAATAGAAATTGATGATGTTCTATGTGTTTTCCAGGTTAAAGAGATGTGTTTAGTCTAGATTTAAACTGACAAGAGTGTGTCTGCTTCCTGAATAATGTTAGGAAGACTGTTCCAGAGTTTTGGTGCTAAATAGGAAAAGGATCTACCGCCAGCAGTCGATTTTGATATTCTAGGTATGATTATCAACTGGCCAGAATTTTGAGATCGCAATAGACGTGAAGGACTATAATGCGTTAAGAGCTCGCTCAAGTACTGGGGAGAAAAAACATTTAGTGCTTTGTAAGTATTAGCAAGATTTTAAAATGTGTACGATGTTTAATATGGAGCCAATGCAGTGTTGACAGAACCGGGCTAATATGGTCATACTTCCTGGTTCTGGTAAGAACTCAAGCTGCTGCGTTTTGGACCAGCTGGAGTTTGTTTATTAAGCGTGCAGGGCAACCACCCAGTAGAGCATTACAATAATCTAACCTTGAGCTCATAATACGTAATGTTTTCAAAGCCTGAAGGACTTGATTAACTGAATAAGGTGTGTTTAATTGAAGCTAAACTCTGCAGAGCTGTGCCTGTCACGTTAAAAAATAGCAGTGAGGTTTATTTAATAAGAAAACTCAGGTAATCCAATACATCAAAACTCAATGAAACAGCACACAAACAATACTGGACAATGAACTGATTGAACAGAGGGAAAGATACGCGAGATAACAAACCCAAATACGAACGCTAATTAGTTGTATAATGAATAACCATAGAAACAAATGACAAACAGGAACATAAGAACCAGTTATTGTTCTGCCATACTCAGTGCAGTATTGTGTCCTAACTTTCATTTTCAAAGAAATGAAATAAACTTTTGTGAATATCGCTTTATGGAAACTCTCCCCAACTTTTTTCCTGTAAATATATATATATATATATATATATATGCTTTTCATAATAATACATTTTAACAGACAGTGGATCTTCCATGTCACAATAGACAAAAATGCAGCCTGCAAGTTACACCTGCATTTTTGTGTATGGTGAAACGGAAGACAGAAATAAATGACACAAAGAGGGTGGGATTTTACAGCCATTTCTTGGCAAATAAAAGGTGTGCTGCCTGATTATTGAATACAGCACAGCATCTGCCTGTTAGCAGAACGGTAAGATAATTAATGCATTTCACTGTCTAATACAAGTACATTTATTATTTAACTAGTGTTTCAAATAGTATTAATAGGTAATCTATTTTTAAGTTTTAAATAAATGTAATTAAAAAATTGTCATTATAGCTATAATTATGTTATTTTATTGTTATTCATGTTGTGAAGCGCATACTTGGAAGGGTGTAGGTTTGCTTTGGAAGTTAGTCATGGAATATTGCAAGGAGGCAGAAGACAGTCTTGGCTTATAATAAAAAAGAAAAAAAAATTGATGAGTTTTGAAAAAAGTGTGCATAAATGACATATCAAAAATAAAAAGAATTCTGCTCATAAATCATTCTGACTGTACAACCATTGTATCCTTAGAAAGCAATCCCTTGAGAGTTTACTGGTCTAGACTGTTAATACATAAAACATAAAAACAACAACAACAAAAAATAGAGCTCATATGTGGCTGTGATAAATAAACCTAAAAACCTTATCTAAGACCATGTCAAAGTGATTTCATCTCTATTTCTGGTTCTTTTGTTCTCCCTCAGCAATTATTTGTCTTTATATACCCTGATCTCCTTCTCCGTGGCACTGGAATAAGGACTCGCAGGGATTCTCTTAACTTATTAACCATTTTGAAACACTCCTCACACAAATATCCCCATTCTAACTGGACAGAAAAAGGAAAAATAAAACTGATAATGTACACCATTCCTTCATTCGATCCCAGCTCCGAACAGAGGGATGCAACCGCAATTCCAACTTACCTCAGAGATTCACTATCATGCCTCGACGTTGTGTGGTCTGATATGTTTGAGACTGGAGACTCAGCGATTGACTCTATGAAGCATGAGACTGATTTTCTTAAAGGAGCCCCTCCACAGTGGCAGAGCTTCAGCACACCAGAGAACCCACCATTTGTAGAAAGGGATTGCTTTAAAGATTTAATTCAGTTAATTGAGGGGAAAAAAAGGAAAAGATGTCTGATCACGGAAGTTTCTTTACCATACCAGCCTGGCAGTGGAGGCTCAACCCTCGCCATGCAGGTGCTTTGGCATTTCCACAAAGACCTCAGATGTGCCAAAGTGATCGAGTCTGATTTAGACGATAAAAAGCTGCCGAAACAAGTGGTGGACCTTTTTCTCCTGTCTAATGAACAACACGCAAAACACGATCAGAAAACCGTGCTGCTTTTGCTAGACACCAAGGAAAACTCAAACAATGATCAGCCAATCAAGAATTCTCTCTGGGAAAACCTGATTGATGAAATGCGCGAGAGGGACGTCAGTACAGACACTCCAGCTGTGATCATTTTACACTGCAGAACTACAAGTGTTCGAGCGACAGGCAATGTGGAGATTACAATGATGCTCTCTCCAAGAGAGAAAGAGAGGTTTGATCAAAAAAAACTGGAGCTGAATGAGAAATACAAGACAAAGTCAGAGACCTTCCATGCCTTCAACATAATGCAGGGAGGTTTCCGGAAGGAGGACGCTGAGAAACTGATCACAGCAGAAATGGTGAAATATGTTCAAAAGAATCCAAAGTCCAAAAGCACAAGACTTCTCAGCTTTTTGGCTTTGATAAACTCATACGTCCCAGGCTCACACTTGTCGAAGCTTTTGTGCGAGGAATTCACTGCACAAACAGACCGTCCCTTCGATGAGGAAAACGTCCCACTGGAAACGATAATGAAGCCTTTCATGAATCTCATAGTCATATTCTCAGAAGGAAAACCCAAAACCGACTGCATACGCATGGCACATCCAATGATTGCGGATGCATGTGTAAATATGCTCACCAAGCTCAAACTGACAAGATTTAACATCGCTTCTGACTTCTTGCGAAACATGGTGAAAGGAAAGGAGAGTGACTACATGCGAATTTGCAAGAGAATGTTAACCATAAGGGTCGACCCAGAAAAATACAGGTTTTCCAAACTGATTCTTGACCTCTTGATTATGGATCACAGGGAATGCATTTGTTTGTTGGAGATGGGTTCAGGTTTGTTCAGCAATGACCCTTTTTATCCTCAAGCACTTGCACGTTTGTATTACATTGAGGTAAAAGAAACAAACAAATTTGATGAGGCAGAAAGCTGGGCAAAAAAGGCCATCAACAGAGCACCCAAAAAATCGTATATCATGGATACACTCGGGCAAGTTCACAAAAGCCACTTGCGGACCATTCTGAACAAAAACACATACACACACACAGACACGGTTTTGGACATCGCAAACTCTGCCATCAAAGCGTTTAAAGAGGAAGAAAAAGCAGCTGAAGACGAGTCAGAAGACAACTCCAGTTTCAATAACAGGGGCTACTTCGGATGTCTCCAGGTTTGCAAAGACATTTATGATTTAAGTGCGAAAAACCCTCTCGAACAAAAATACAGTAAATTCATCAGTGGTCTCAGAGGTGGCGTTGAGGAGAGATATGATTTCTTTGAATGGTATCTGGCATTCTCAAGACCAAGGATCAATAAACATGACCCGGAGTACCTTCATGATGACATTGAAGAGTGCTACAAGCGATACTTTGCACATGAATCGCAGACTCATGAAGACACCCTGCATGAGAAACAAATGAAGTCTTTTGCAGGACTACTGCATTTCCCCAAATCTGATATTAGTGTGCTTAAACAAAATCACAGTGCATTTCAAAATCCACAATCTGATGACGAAACCCAGAACGTTCTCTACGTTTCTGCCAACATTATCCTGAGTGTGTTTGATGAGTCTGAGAAAATAGAGGAGCTCCAGGCCAGTTTACAGAAACTCTGGCTGAGCAAAGAAGAAGGCAGAGACCCAGAGTTTTACCTCTTGATTCTTTTGCTCTTTTGGTTTGATGAAGCGCAGCCAAGAATCCCAAACCCTCCAGACCTGATCAAATGTGTCCGATATATGCGTGATTCATATGAGAAGAACTATCAGAAATACCTCCGCGGTCGCTACCTGGTGCCTTTGCTCTTCTTTGGGGAAGGGACTGGTTTGCAGAGACTGGTTCACAGCTCAGAACTACATCCGGATGATTCTCCTGACGGGTTGGAGCTCCTATTAGAAAAAGGAGGAGTTAATCGTCTCCAGCGGATCAGCGGGGAGGTCGAGAAGAATCAAAAAGTGTTTGCTATTAGAGACGGGAAACAGATTCAAGTCACTCCTCACAAACCGGCCAGTGTGTACAAACAAGGCCAGGTGTCTTTCTACCTCGGCTTTAATATCAGAGGACCTGTTGCCTTCAACATCAGATATACGCACTGAAGTAAAGTATCAGATGCTGTAAGTAAAGCATGCTTCATATTTAAGACTATTAAATGTTTCATATTTGCAAAGCATTTGTCGGTAATGAAGTTTGATTGTGTCCGAAATGTCTCAGTGAAAGATTTTGTTCCCTTTTCTCTGCAGAGTTCATGGATTATCACATAAACACTGTCATTCAGAGTGAAAAATCATCTACATTATTTTTGCATTGACCAAAAATATCACAAATCTTGTCTTGAGATCTTTTAGAAACAAATCACCAGTTTATGTAAAGTATGATCCATAATTTAGACATTTTAGAGCATTTAAAAAATATATTAGTTATTATGCTGGTGGTGGGTCGGTAGGTTCAAACTTTTTTTTATTGTTTTGACCCCTAAATATTTTGTCAGTAAGAAGAAAATTCTCACCATAGACATTTGAGATGCATTTGTTATTCGTTGCAGTGTGTCTATACATGTATTCCAATAAAAGTAATATTACAGTATCACTTGCTGTGCACATATACTGTTAATATGTTTCTCTGCATGCAGAATAAAAGAGTAAAAAATAATTACATAGGAAATATTATGCATGCATTAGATCAGCATTGTTCATTATTTATGTTATCCGCTAGCCTGGTTAA
Source organism: Rhinichthys klamathensis goyatoka (assembly GCF_029890125.1). Lineage (NCBI taxonomy): Eukaryota > Metazoa > Chordata > Actinopteri > Cypriniformes > Leuciscidae > Rhinichthys > Rhinichthys klamathensis. The sequence continues at coordinate 107,632 of NW_026606770.1, read as the reverse complement.
AACCAGACCATTCTCAGTTGTAACCATAGACTGTAAAAAATAGGTTGTAACTGAGTTATGGTCTGGCAAAGCGTCATAGACAAATCATTTCCAGAGGGGCGTCACCAACGGACGTCGCGGATAGACCTAAACCCAATCAGAGCGATGAAGGAGAAGACGTATGCAGAGCGGCGTAGACACATCTCCGAGTGTTGTTCTTTGCTCGGTTTTTAACTAAAAGGAAACGTTCAAATCTCTTAAAACAGACGCGATCGCTGATTGGAACGAGTGATGTTCGACGGCGGCATCCATCTTTGTAATGTAGGCTACAAAATCTGCTTCAAATGGTGCGTTCAAGACTTCTCTTATAGATCGTGTAAATACCAGTGGGGAGCTCGGGATTTTCTCTAAGCCCCGATCTGTCCGAGTGGGCGTGTCACTGAGAAACATGGCGGAATACCACAATACTTAAATATTAGGCAGTGATATTGTCAAGGTTTTCTATTTACAGCGCAGTTAAGCTAATTGCTTGCACAGAATATGATGGCATTATAATATAACAATGCAACATGTAATGATAAAGTTGGCAGTGGCTTTATAAATTAATTAAAAACATTAAAAAACAGAGTACATCTGATGCCAATTTATTTGTTCTTCATTTTCTAGAACAAGAGTTTAAGAACCTTACTGTATTTTTGTGTAATGAATTAAGAGAAAGTACTCCGCCATCTTACTCCGACGGAAGTGACTTGAACGCGCCTGCCGTCGTAAACACGACTTCCCACCTCGTACGTACGAACTTCCCAGGAGGACTTGAACGCACCAAAAATCCCAGCGCTGTCGTCATCGTGTAAAGCCCGCCCCAACGTTTCTGATTGGTGCCTCGATTTCGGCGGATTGGAAATGGACTTGAATGAGCTCTTTGCCAGACTAACTTTCAGAGCAAATCTAGGAAGTTGTCTGGGTTTTCCCAGGCTAGTTTTCCGCTGTTCTTGATATTCAACTGGACTCAAATGCTGGTTTGATACCACAGATCACATATATCTGATCTTCTCTGTTGTGTTTACTGGTGTATAGTCTCAGCCTCAGTCACGCCCACGGAACGTTGGCTAAACGTCTGATGCATATGGTAAACTTAACTGGAAACACTTCAGGAATGTCGAAGTCGTCATCTGATTGGTTGAATTTTATCGGATTTCCGGGGGGCGCGAGTGTCGGGTTTATTTTCGGTCCGCCGGGAAACAAAGCGCAGACGTGTGATTGCGGAAGAAAAACTGTTGTGTTTACATTAGTGACAATGAGCATTTATCAAGATCAGCTAAACGTAGGATTCTCAAAAGTATGCGAGGTTCACGGCATAGACTCTTGAAGTTTTCTTCTCCTTCTTTGATTTTCTAAGCTGACTGCCTTTTTGCACGCCGGTCTGTTGTTGTGGGGAGATTTCCGCGCCCCGAAACGTGACGCTGAACGAAACGAACTGTAATTGGTTGTTTGACATGTCGGTCAAACGGCCTTATGGGCGGGCCTTGGCCAAAGAAAGCTGCTATGAATTCCAGACCTTCAGCCGTCAGTCTGAAGGTCTGGCTACGCGAGACTAATGGTGTGTTCACACCGAACGCGAATTTAATTATTTGCGCGAGTAGATTACATACAAAGTCAATGCAAAGACGCGAATAGACGCATCATTCGCGCCGGGCGTTGCGAATGACGCGAATTGGGCGACGCGTTTGCCGCGAATGTCTTCCGCGCAAGTTGAAAAATTTGAACTTGAGCGAATGTTCAAGCGTCTAACTAGACGCGATAGACGCGTGTTTGACGCTCTATTCGCGTTCGGTGTGAACACACCATAACTGGTGTATGACCCTTGCCTGGTGACTACTGTGTTACAAAGCATAGGAGTCATTCAGATCCAAGAGCAGCTAGTCTTTATTAAACAGATCAGTCACCAGGCACGGGTCATACACTAGCAAACACAGCAGAGAAGATCAGACAAAATCGTGGTCAATAAACAGGCAGAAGATCAGGAACAGACAAGGTCACAACAGACAGGTAAACACATGGAAAAACACTTGGAAATGTTCGCAGCAGCAAAACAAGACTTCGCCCCAGAGTGTTGCGCGTGAGTGTGGCTGTGTGTAATCAGCGCAGTGCAGGTGTGTGTGTAATCAGTCCAGGGAGATGCATGATGGGAAATGGAGTCCGTAATCACCCAGGGAGTGCGTGGCTAATCGTGACAACCGGATTCCATGAACAAAAATCAACAGGCTAAAGAACACTTACACAAGGATTTAAAATACCATTGCAAAAACACTAATATGAATGTCAAGCATTATTAAAGACAATTAAACACTCAGTAATTAAAAAAGAACAAATAAACAAATTAGCAATCGCACAAATAAACACCACTGAACAAAATAAACCGTCCAATAAACAGTGTTTTAAGATTTTCAGATATCAGGCACATAAACTGTAATCAAATGTAAAATAACACTGCACTTTATAAATAAAATATACATTACAAATATACACTGTAAAATCTAATATACTTAGGCCTACTTAAAAAAAAAACATGCAAACCGATTGCCTTAAAAAACAAGTAAAGTGAAACAGGAATAGTAGGCTATGTGCTACTGACAAATGCTTAGTATAGTTCACTTACACAGGAGTTCTAGTAACTAACAAATAACTGTAGAGAGAACTTGGTAATTTACTTTAAATAAAATATAATTGTTACCATTGTTGTGTTTTGCATTCTGAATGTTGAAGTCTGTGTGACTTAAGCATGATCAATTGCAAGATTAGGTTTAGGACATGTGTTAGCAACAAAATGATAAAAGATCATTAATTTTCATGAAATATAGTTATGTTATTCATTTACACACACACACACACACACCAACGCACGCACGCACGCACGCGCGCGCACACACACACACAAATAATATTTTAAAAACTTAATTATAAATGCATGATATATTTATTTGTGTCATATTAACAGTGAGGGGTGTATGAGCACCTCCTGCCGGACACAGGCGGTAGTACAACAACACGAGGACGTGATTCACTTCTGAGGGCAGAAAGCTGCAAACACAAGACTGCAGATCCAGGCAGACTCATTCACAGTTTTCAGCCCAAACCAACTCAGATATACATAAACAAATTACCTTGGTAACACAAGCCTTAATTTAAAGAACATATTATTTAATTCAATTAAACATTTAGACCATTTGGCATGATGATATCAAACTAATAGTAAAATGTCGAAAATAGATAAATATCCCTTTTATTGCACAAAGCTCCGTTTTTGGAATTAGCATTTCATATGTTTTATAATAATATTTAAACTTTAAATGTGTGTAAATCCATTAAACTACAACAATGTTTGACCTAGAGGTATCAATCCAGCTGTAAAGTATTCAAAATATTATTCCCTGTAATGCACAGGTTTGTTTTTCAGATTATTATACTGGTAATTTTTAATACAGCTTGTTTTAATTCCAAAAACGGAGCCTTATGCAAAAAAAAATGTCACATATGGAACAGACAACAACACAGTGTCGGCCCAGATCTGGTACGAGTTGAATCCATACCGGATGTGGCCCGGATCTGGGCCGACACTATGTTGCTGCTGGGAAGTCAATAGGACTCATCAACTGTTTGGTTACAAACATTCTTCAAAATATCTTCCTTTGTGTAAATAAGAACAAAGAAACCCCCTCAGGTTTGGAATGACATGTTTTGGCTACATTTGGCGCAAGTCTGCATCAATCTTTTTGAGTTATGACAAACTTCTAATGAAATTATGTTCAACCAACAGACTACATTGAGTTATAGGGAACTGAATTTGTAGCATAAAGTTACTCATAGAAATTGAGTTGTTAGTAGTTCAAATAGCCTATAATTCACTCATGAATGGACTAATGTAGTGGACCAAAATCTGATCTATTTGAGTTCAAATTCACAGCTAGTATAGCAGCACAAACTATATATGTTTTATTTGTCATGTCAATTTAATGAACAAGTAAAATATTAGGCAACTTGTTATCTTCGGCATCATTGCTCATTGATCAACACATATTTTAATGAAATACATTTGATTACCATTCCATATTATGTCTCAAGTTAAGTTAAATATTACTTACTGTAACATCACATAGGCTACATGACTCAACTGTAGGCTACATGAAATTCTTGATATAAAAGGATATTAGTTTCCTCTCATCAGCAAAAATGTTAAGGCCACGTTCACACAGCAGCAGAATACAGGTGTCAGTCCTGGATTTGAGTCCTTAATATGGTTTTGTTCACACACAGTTCAGTTATTTACGGGACTGACAACGGCATTCTATAACCATACATTTTCAGGACTCACAACGAGGGTTGGTAATCGAAAATCGATTCCAATTCTGGATACTTAAGGGCAGAATCGGATACTTGATACTTAATATTTGGGAATATCTATTTTCATATTTTATTAGGATCATTTGATAAGGTTACAATACGAATGCCGTAGCAACGTAACTTGCGTGATTTCCCCAAACTTTTGGGCGTCACGTGACAGTGACACGTCACGAAAGCGGCGCGCCAAGCTCCCGCCTCAGCCACGACAACAAGAGCGGAGAAATAAAAGTGAAGATGGAAGACGAGGTGCGGGAGAAATTGAGGTCGGGAATTTACATAATTAAAAGAAAAAAAAGGTCAGGCTGCTAAATCTAATGTTGGGACCGGTTCTCAGAAATAGCTGCAGCAGGAGACAGAATCGGCAACATGAAGTGAACAAATATAGGCTACAAACAGGAGAGCCACAAAACGGCACTTCCAGCATGTCAAGACATATTTGTGGGGGGTCTAAGAAATAAAAAAATTGTTTAGCCTATTAGATGAATATAAACGCTGCTTTGTAAATGTTGAAAATGTTTATCATTATCTTAATAATATGACCCGATTGGATTTTATGGTTCATATTCATAATCATCTGTTGTTGCAAGTTTACAGGGCGATGTTTCCAAGCACTTTCAGGCTGAAATAAAGGCTGTTTTCATTTACATTACAATGCCTAGTTGGAAAAAAAAGCCGACCCGTGCATCACTAGTGCGCGATACTAAACTGAGTGCTCTTCCGCGTCTTTTTGCACTTGAACGGTAGCCTGGGAAAACCCAGACAACTTCCGGCAAATTTAGATTTGCTCTGAAAGTTAGTCTGGCAAAGAGCTCATTCAAGCCCATTTCCAATCCGCCGAAATCGAGGCACCAATCAGAAGCGTTGGGGCGGGCTTTACACGATGACGACAGCGCTGGGATTTTGAAGCAGATTTTGTAGCCTACATTACAGAGATGGATGCCGCCGTCGAACATCACTCGTTCCAATCAGCGATCGCGTCTGTTTTAAGAGATTTGAACGTTTCCTTTTAGTTAAAAACCGAGCAAAGAACAACACTCGGAGATGTTTCTCCGCCGCTCTGCATACGTCATCTCCTTCATCGCTCTGATTGGGTTTAGGTCTATCCGCGACGTCCGTTGGTGACGCCCCTCTGGAAATGATTTGTCTATGACGCTTTGCCAGACCATAACTCAGTTACAACTGAGAATGGTCTGGTTTTAACCAGGCTACTTGAACGGACAAATACACACAAAAATGTGTCAAAATATCCTCGTAAACACAGTTGGTTATGTCTTAAGGGAAGGTGAACAGTTGAGAAAGTAAACGCATGTGTAACAGTATCAGTATATTGGATCCGTGCATTCGCTCTTAAAGTGACAGTAGCCTAATATTCCTGCGGCCTTCTCTATAATAACACTAATCAAACAACAAAAGACAAAGAGAAAATTCACTTGCTGTTCTCGACTGAATACTGTAACTTTTTTGTAACAATATTTTGTAATGTATATTTTATTTATAAAGTGCAGTGTTGTTTTACATTTGATTACAGTTTATGTGCCTGAATATCTGAAAATCTTAAAACACTGTGTTTATTGGACAGTTTATTTTGTTCAGTGGTGTTTATTTGTGTGATTGCTAATTTGTTTATTTGTTCTTTTTTAATTACTGGGTTTACTTGTCTTTAATAATGCTTGAAATTCATATTAGCTAGGCTAGGTGGTTTTTGCTATGGTATTTTAAATCCTTGTGCAAGTGTTCTTTAGCCTGTTGATTTTTGTTCATGGTATTCAGCCACGGTGAAATGTTTTACAATCATAATAAAATAAACATGAACACTTTTGCGGTGATCTGGGGTATCAAACCAGCATTTGAGTCCAGTTGAATATCAAGAACAGCGGATAACATAAATAATGAACAATGCTGATCTAATGACCATGAGACATAATATTTCCTATGTAATTATTTTTACTCTTCTATTCTGCATGCAGAGAAACATATTAACAGTATATGTGCACAGCAAGTGATACTGTAATATTACTTTTATTGGAATACATGTATAGACACACTGCAACGAATAACAAATGCATCTCAAATGTCTATGCTGAGAATTTTCTTCTTACTGACAAAATATTTAGAGGTCAAAACAATTAAAATAGTTTGAACCTACCGACCCACCACCAGCATAATAACTAATATATTTTTTAAATGCTCTAAAATGTCTAAATTATGTATCATAGTTTACATAAACTGGTGATTTTTTTCTAAAAGATCTCAAGACAAGATTTGTGATATTTGAGTTCAGGGAATAATTCGCCCCATCGAGCAGTTAAATCATACAATTCAAATATAACTATCATACTGAATATTACATAAACATGATTTGGTAAATGTTGCATCATTATTGTACAGTCTTTTTTCACATTAGGCTGAGAGGAAAGTTTCTCTCTCTCTCTCTCTCTCTCTCTCTCTCTCTCTCTCTCTCTCTCTCTCTCTCTCTCTCTCTCATTTAGTCTTTAGTCACTGTTGAGCATTTCCAGGGTCAATGCAAAAATAATGTAGATGATTTTTCACTCTGAATGACAGTGTTTATGTGATAATCCATGAACTCTGCAGAGAAAAGGGAACAAAATCTTTCACTGAGACATTTCGGACACAATCAAACTTCATTACCGACAAATGCTTTGCAAATATGAAACATTTAATAGTCTTAAATATGAAGCATGCTTTACTTACAGCATCTGATACTTTACTTCAGTGCGTATATCTGATGTTGAAGGCAACAGGTCCTCTGATATTAAAGCCGAGGTAGAAAGACACCTGGCCTTGTTTGTACACACTGGCCGGTTTGTGAGGAGTGACTTGAATCTGTTTCCCGTCTCTAATAGCAAACACTTTTTGATTCTTCTCGACCTTCCCGCTGATCCGCTGGAGACGATTAACTTCTCCTTTTTCTAATAGGAGCTCCAACCCGTCAGGAGAATCATCCGGATGTAGTTTTGAGCTGTGAACCAGTCTCTGCAAACCAGTCCCTTCCCCAAAGAAGAGCAAAGGCACCAGGTAGCGACCGCGGAGGTATTTCTGATAGTTCTTCTCATATGAATCACGCATATATCGGACACATTTGATCAGGTCTGGAGGGTTTGGGATTCTTGGCTGCGCTTCATCAAACCAAAAGAGCAAAAGAATCAAGAGGTAAAACTCGGGGTCTCTGCCTTCTTCTTTGCTCAGCCAGAGTTTCTGTAAACTGGCCTGGAGCTCCTCTATTTTCTCAGACTCATCAAACACACTCAGGATGATGTTGGCAGAAACGTAGAGAATGTTCTGGGTTTCGTCATCAGATTGTGGATTTTGAAATGCACTGTGATTTCGTGTAAGCACACTAATATCAGATTTGGGGAAATGCAGTAGTCCTGCAAAAGACTTCATTTGTTTCTCATGCAGGGTGTCTTCATGAGTCTGCGATTCATGTGCAAAGTATCGCTTGTAGCACTCTTCAATGTCATCATGAATGTTCTCCGGGTCATGTTTATTGATCCTTGGTCTTGAGAATGCCAGATACCATTCAAAGAAATCATATCTCTTCTCAACGCCACCTCTGAGACCACTGATGAATCTACTGTATTTTTGTTCGAGAGGGTTTTTCGCACTTAAATCATAAATGTACTTGCAAACCTGGAGACATCCGAAGTAGCCCCTGTTATTGAAACTGGAGTTGTCTTCTGACTCGTCTTCAGCTGCTTTTTCTTCCTCTTTAAACGCTTTGATGGCAGACTTTGCGATGTCCAAAACCGTGTCTGTGTGTGTGTATGTGTTTTTGTTCAGAATGGTCCGCAAGTGGCTTTTGTGAACTTGCCCGAGTGTATCCATGATATACGATTTTTTGGGCGCTCTGTTAATGGCCTTTTTTGCCCAGCTTTCTGCCTCATCAAATTTGTTTGTTTCTTTTACCTCAATGTAATACAAACGTGCAAGTGCTTGAGGATAAAAAGGGTCATTGCTGAACAAACCTGAACCCAGCTCCAACAAACAAATGCATTCCCTGTGATCCATAATCAAGAGGTCAAGAATCAGTTTGGAAAACCTGTATTTTTCTGGGTCGACCCTTATGGTTAACATTCTCTTGCAAATTCGCATGTAGTCACTCTCCTTTCCTTTCACCATGTTTTGCAAGAAGTCAGAAGCGATGTTAAATCTTGTCAGTTTGAGCTTGGTGAGCATATTTACACATGCATCCGCAATCATTGGATGTGCCATGCGTATGCAGTCGGTTTTGGGTTTTCCTTCTGAGAATATGACTATGAGATTCATGAAAGGCTTCATTATCGTTTCCAGTGGGACGTTTTCCTCATCGGAGGGACGGTCTGTTTGTGCAGTGAATTCCTCGCACAAAAGCTTCGACAAGTGTGAGCCTGGGACGTATGAGTTTATCAAAGCCAAAAAGCTGAGAAGTCTTGTGCTTTTGGACTTTGGATTCTTTTGAACATATTTCACCATTTTTGCTGTGATCAGTTTCTCAGCGTCCTCCTTCCGGAAACCTCCCTGCATTATGTTGAAGGCATGGAAGGTCTCTGACTTTGTCTTGTATTTCTCATTCAGCTCCAGTTTTTTTTTATCAAACCTCTCTTTCTCTCTTGGAGAGAGCATCATTGTAATCTCCACATTGCCTGTCGCTCGAACACTTGTAGTTCTGCAGTGTAAAACGATCACAGCTGGAGTGTCTGTACTGACGTCCCTCTCGCGCATTTCATCAATCAGGTTTTCCCAGAGAGAATTCTTGATTGGCTGATCATTGTTTGAGTTTTCCTTGGTGTCTAGCAAAAGCAGCACGGTTTTCTGATCGTGTTTTGCGTGTTGTTCATTAGACAGGAGAAAAAGGTTCACCACTTGTTTCGGCAGCTTCTTATCGTCTAAATCAGACTCGATCACTTTGGCACATCTGAGGTCTTTGTGGAAATGCCAAAGCACCTGCATGGCGAGGGTTGAGCCTCCACTGCCAGGCTGGTATGGTAAAGAAACTTCCGTGATCAGACATCTTTTCCTTTTTTTCCCCTCAATTAACTGAATTAAATCTTTAAAGCAATCCCTTTCTACAAATGGTGGGTTCTCTGGTGTGCTGAAGCTCTGCCACTGTGGAGGGGCTCCTTTAAGAAAATCAGTCTCATGCTTCATAGAGTCAATCGCTGAGTCTCCAGTCTCAAACATATCAGACCACACAACGTCGAGGCATGATAGTGAATCTCTGAGGTAAGTTGGAATTGCGGTTGCATCCCTCTGTTCGGAGCTGGGATCGAATGAAGGAATGGTGTTCATTATCAGTTTTATTTTTCCTTTTTCTGTCCAATTAGAATGGGGATATTTGTGTGAGGAGTGTTTCAAAATGGTTAATAAGTTAAGAGAATCCCTGCGAGTCCTTATTCCAGTGCCACGGAGAAGGAGATCAGGGTATATAAAGACAAATAATTGCTGAGGGAGAACAAAAGAACCAGAAATAGAGATGAAATCACTTTGACATGGTCTTAGATAAGGTTTTTAGGTTTATTTATCACAGCCACATATGAGCTCTATCTTTTGTTGTTGTTGTTTTTATGTTTTATGTATTAACAGTCTAGACCAGTAAACTCTCAAAGGATTGCTTTCTAAGGATACAATGGTTGTACAGTCAGAATGATTTATGAGCAGAAATCTTTTTATTTTTGATATGTCATTTATGCACACATTTTTCAAAAGTCATCAATTTTTTTTTCTTTTTTATTATAAGCCAAGACTGTCTTCTGTCTCCTTGTAATATTCCATGACTAACTTCCAAAGCAAACCTACACCCTTCCAAGTATGCGCTTTACAACATGAATAACAATAAAATAACATAATTATAGCTAAAATGACAAAAACATTTAAAAATTACATTTATTTAAAACTTAAAAATGTATTACCTATTAATGTATTTGAAACACTAGTTAAATAATAAATGTACTTGTATTAGACAGTGAAATGCATTAATTATCTTACCGTTCTGCTAACAGGCAGATGCTGTGCTGTATTCAATAATCAGGCAGCACACCTTTTATTTGTTAAGAAAATGGGTGTAAAATCCCACCCTCTTTGTGTCATTAATTTTTGTTTTCCGTTTCACAATAGACAAAAATGTAGGTGTAACTTGCAGGCTGCATTTTTGTGTATTGTGACACAGAAGATCTATTGTCTGGTCAAATGTATCACTATGAAAAGCATATAAATATATTTACAGGAAAAAGGTTGGGGATGGTTTCCATTAAGCAATATTCACAAAAATGTATTTCACTTCTCTGAAAATGAAAGTTAGGACACAATACTGCACTGAGTGTGTCATAACAGGGTTATTATGTTCCTGTTTGTCATTTGTTTCTATGGTTATTCATTATATGACTAATTAGCGTTTTTAATTGAGTTCGTTATCACGTGTAGCCTGTATCTTTCACTCTGTTCATTGTCCATTATTGTTTGTGCTTAGCAGTGCCGCTGCTAGCCATTTTGGTGCCCTAAGCATAATTCCTTTATGCTTAGGGCACCAAAAATTCCTTTTATTCTCAATATGTACACATTCATTATAAATCCTGTGCCTAACATGATGAAAACGGCTTTGTTCATGTTTCTTGTCCCCTCACAATGACAGTAGCCTGAACTATTACACTAGGCTACATGTTACATAGGCCTATTTTCAGTTCAAAATGGCGAAATTAGACAAAACTATATTAGTTTGCCTAATTATTTTTTGTCATTCGTTTAACATTTATGACCTAAAAAAAACTGTCAAATAAAGTTAAGTTTAGCTACTTACATCTTCTCTCGCACTTGACCGTACACTGAAGCGTCGAGTTGCACTGTTAAAATTCGCGCTCAGCGTCTGTGAACATAAAGCCCGCCTACTTTGATTTGATTGGTCATCTCAAATATTCTGACATTGACGAGCAGTGACAGACCAATTAGGCTCAGATGAACACACACATGAACACACACACACCCTGTCCTGTGTTTCTGACGTGCTCTCTGTCTATGCTCGGCGCCGCTGCGGAATGAAGAGGAAGAACGCGCTGAATCGGATTATAACAAGAAGTTTGATGATTGGTTTTTCATTAGGCTATTTTTGGTGCCCCCTCAGCACTTGGTGCCCTACGCACAGCGCGTGATGCGCGTGGTGGGAGCGGCGGCGCTGGTGCTTAGCATGCTATTTCGTTGAGTTTTGGTGTATTGGATTATCTTAGTTCCCTTTCGTAGTCACTTCGAGTTACGTCGAAACGACGACGAAATGGGGTTCGCTTAGAAGCCTATCATCTTCGAAAGAAATAAAACGAGCCAATGGCAAGGAAATGCCATGGGTCTGCGGAATTTGCATGGCGTAACTCGCTCCCTGGGTCAGGTGATGTCCACATGCGTGGTCAGAGATCTCTGGCTTAATCTGGTTGATATGCGCGAGGCTGAGCGAACCCGCTTCCTCAACTCCCCCATATCCCAGGCTGGCCTCTTCGGTGGTGCGGTCGAGGACTCTGCCCAACAGTTCTCGGCCGCCCAGAAGCAGACTGAGGCTACCAAACATGTTCTGACCCCACGGCCAGCTGCTGCCACCCAGCCGCCAGCTCAGACGCCTCAGTCCGCTTGCCGCCGAACGCGCCGTACTGCTACTTCCGGCCCCAGCAGCGTCACGCCGTGGAGGTGGTCGCCGGAAGGCGCCCCTGCCCGTACCAGTCCCGCAGCCAGCCGAATGCCAGGCGATACGGCGCTCCTATTACGGGCAGCTCAGAGGTGGGTTGCAGTTCTTTCAGGAAGTGGTTGCAGGGCCACTCCTTCCCCCGGTGGAGAACCTCTTCTCCAAAGAACTGACATCCCATCTCTGAGCAGGCAGGGTGGCAGTGTGCGCCGCTTACGAGCCTCGCCACTCTCGTCCCCCTCTGTCGCCAGACCCCAGACAGAGCAGGCCCCCGTGGAACGCTGGCCTTCCCTGGCCTCGTCTGTCAGGATGCGGTATATGACCGTGCCCCCACATCGGGATGCTCCGCCTCCCACGTCTGGGCCGGTCATTCTGCCTCGCTGCCCCATCGTGGGTACGTCTGTGGTTCACATTACCCCGCTGGTTCAGTTTTGGAGCTTCCAATCTGTCACGCTGGCTCACGAGAATCATCAGGCTCGGCTTTGCCTACTGGCGAAGGGTACGATCGAGACCACCCCTCCAGCCGAAATGAGGTCTGGCTTCTTCAGCCCGACCTCATTGTACCCAAAAAAACCGGTGGGTTCGACCAATCCTGGACCTGCACGTCTTGAACCGTTCCCTTCTAAAAAGGCTTCCGTTCAAGATGCTCACAGCCAAACACATTTTTCGAATGTGTGCGGCCACAGGATTGGTTTGCAGCGATCGAACTGAAGGACGCCTACTTCCATGTCTCCTTTCTTCCTCGATACAGACCGTTCCCTCTCGATGACTGGCTGTTTCTAGCTCACTCTCGAGACCAGGTTTGCGAACACAGGGACCTAGTGCTCCGGTACCTAGCTCGTCTGGGCCTTCGGGTCAACTGGGAAAAGAACAAACTTTGCCCCGTGCAGAGGATCTCTTTTCTCGGTATGGAAATTGACTTGGTCGCCATGGGCGCGCAGCTTACGAGAAGTGCGTGCGCGCAGTCACTGCTGACTTGCCTTACTAGACAATCCCCTGTGAAGACCTCATTTACCCCTATTCCACCAACAAGAACCAGGGGCTGGTTCAGAGCTAGAGCTAGTGTCGGTTCGGAGTTGGTTCGACTGATGAGCCTCCAAAGAACCGGTTTGCTTTTCCACAGGCTAAAGAGCCAGCACAGAGCCAGGTCTTACGTCACTGTATACATCTCATGTTGCCCAGCAACGCTAGCGCGGCAGAGCCAAACCCAAACACACCAGGCTTGTTCGAGATGCATCGGCTTCTCGCAGACCGATTGGCGCATGACATCAAAGCACTGCAAACGCGATCGAAAAGCACAAGGAGTCGTATGCTCTCCACACACTCCCGCAGCTCCGATCGGTCCGCGCCGCTCCGATGCGTCTCGAACAAGCCTTCTATCAACAATGGCGGCCGTTGCATTACTATTGATGCTCATGGCTTTGCGAACCTAATGTACATCGGCATCCAAACACGGCGAATACAACGCATTCGTGCAGCTCGCCGTAACTTGCATAAACGGAGATTACAATCGTGCTGCTATTAGCTCGATTAGCTGCTAATTCAACAATTTCTGTTAGTCTTGTTGGCCACGGTAACCCCGCCCCCAGCCGCTGACATAAGCGGTTCTTACTTCTAGACCAGCAATGATTTGGTGCTACTTAACCCTCTGGGGACCAAGAACGCGCCCGTGCGTTTTGCTGTTTTTTTTTTTCACATAGCAGCAACATAGACTTAAAATACTCCGTCATTTATGGTCATATAAATAAAATCAATACATGATTATAAACTATAGAGGGTCTTCTTTTTTTGTGTACACTCACATTAACATCAAAACCTTGTGTTTTTTTAAATAAATAAAATAAACAGGGTGCGCTTTCAGCTCACTCTGTCTCCGCAAAAATCTTTCTGAAAATGAACGGAAACTCCGCTAATACTTATCACACAAACATGAAACATACGTCTAAAGAACGCTTTAAATTTCTACTTTTAAATAAAACAATTCACATTTAAAACAAATATTCTCCTGCAATGTAATCTGTCTGAAACTAAAGAGAAGTACAGTTTCTCCTGTCTCAGCTCATTATCGTTAATTTGTTCACACCCACTCGCAGAGCGCGCTATTCATAAGATAATGTGTTGAGGCCATTTGCAAAATAGATAAACGCCCCCAGGCAAATGCTGTAAACGCACTATATTTTTTAGTCAGATTAAGATTCGTCTTGCACGGCTATGAGGAATAATCCTGGGACATTTAATACAGAAGTGCTGGTTTATTTTCACTTCGAGGAGGAGCAACAGATTCAGCTGAGAACTGTAAGTGTTTTATGGCTGTGCTTTGTTCTAATCGCGATATAGAATAACGTTAGTGTCTGTAAACGGAAAAATAGCATACTGTGAATCATGTTTCTCTCTGTGTGTGTGTGTAAATGAATGAACGCACAGATACGCACTGTTACAGACGAAATAAAAGACAAAATTTCGTTGACTAGTTTTGGATAAAGTTTTTCAAATCAAATAAGCATCAAATAAGCTTCAAAATAAAGACATCAGCTTTTGTTAGGAGTTTCTGGGGATAGAAGTGTCCAGATGTATGCACCCTGTATTTTAAAGAAGAACATTTAATTATTTGCGATACATTATTCATTCACAAAGAATTCAGGGACATTATTTACGTCCCTAAAGGTTAGAGTTTTCCTAATTTTTTAATTAAGGCATTACGATTTTTTTATTCCTCTTTTTAGTCAACTTTAGCATGGGTGTGTTCTCTTCTAATTCTAAGCAGTGTGTGTGTGTATATATATATAGCCTATAATTAAAAAGCTATTTTAACCAGAAAAATCTACAATGCATGCCCAAAGTCGTGCAGCCATATAGTTTCTCTTGATATCAGTCCTGCTGAGTTCAACATTCACAGGAGACTGTAATGAAAAATCAAACACCTTGGAAATGACAGGTATGTACTATGTTTCAGGAATGGGACAATGCTGTGTGACTGTGTAAGCCTCTGTAATTAGATTAGTGTGTTTACTAATGTGCTTTTTTGTCCTTTGTTGTGTATCTTTGGATTATGTTGTGTTGTAAATAAATCCAAACAATCTAAAAGCCATTATTTTTGAAATCTCCTCATTCTTTGTGCAAGGCTTCTCATAATGATAGGGCCTGATAGCACCTAATAGGGCCATTATGGGAGGGTCTTTGTCTTTCTCAGGTGTGAAATTCCATACATATTAATGAGAGATCACACCTCCTCGCAGAAAGCTTTCTCAAACAAAACACGTCATACACATACTAAAAGACTTTAATGACTTATCTTAATGAGTAGTCAGGATGATTCTCACATAGTTTTGGAGCAAATATTCTAGACTATGTGATACAATTTTCAAAAGTCTTGTGAAGAAATAATCAATATGTGTTTTGTGGCCTTATTTCAGAAACTTTTATTTTTAAGTTTTTCAATAACCATGCATAAATAATATTCTCTCAAAAATTCAAACATGTAAATACATGTTGTTCGCAGATTATGGTAGCCCCATTTGTGCTATATAGAGTGAATTTACACCTTTGCCATTAACATGTTTATAAATAACTGAAAAAAGCACAAATGTCAGTGCATGTCAAAACATCCCAAGGGCCCCAAAAAACCCTTGGTCCCCAGAGGGTTAAGAACCACTTTTACTGGTTCGGAGCTGGTGCTTTGGTGATCGAAAACCAAAGAACCGATTTGAAACTAGGCTCTGGCTCCTAACCAGCACCAGCTCTGCCTTGGTGGAAAAGGGCG
Organism: Rhinichthys klamathensis goyatoka; assembly: GCF_029890125.1. Lineage (NCBI taxonomy): Eukaryota > Metazoa > Chordata > Actinopteri > Cypriniformes > Leuciscidae > Rhinichthys > Rhinichthys klamathensis. The sequence continues at coordinate 91,832 of NW_026606770.1, read as the reverse complement.
GGGTAATTGAGACACAACAGCCATCGGCACAGATCCTCAGCAAAGACCACAAGAACCAAACAAGTCCTCTACACAGACCTATGACTGCTGACCCCGACTGAGCCTGGTTTCTCCTAAAGTTTTTTTTCCGTTCTGTCACCTGATGGAGTTTGGGTTCTTTGCCACTGTCGCCTCTGGCTTGCTTAGTTGGGGACTTTTAATATTCAACAATATTATTGATCTGCCTGCACTGACACTATTGGATGAAGACATCACTGTTTTCTCCAGAGCTGCTTTATAGATTAAATTAACTAATTTAACAATTGATAATCTTTACAATAGAACTGAATCAACACAGACTTTAGCTGAACAATGAGATTATTTTATTTTAGAGCTGCTGAATCATTTTCCTGTTATGACAGTAAAAAAAAACAATCTGTATTAAATAAATAAAGGTGATATTACTTGACTCGGCAAACATGGTAACACATGTTATGCTTTTTAAGATTAATTTTCTTAATAAAAAAAAACTACATATTTAATGTATTTCTATTTTCTACACTTTGGAAATTATTCATGTCTGTTTAAACTTAAGGTCAACTGTTTACTCTTTTTCCTGTAAAATGAAAGTTAAACACACCTTGATTCTAAGTAAAACCTGTAACTGCGAAAATACCTCCAAGCTCTCTAAGAATACCAGACATATTCTGAATGTGGTTTAGATTAATTAACTGGAATGGCAGGTTTCCTTTCATTTCTTTGGAAATTAAAGTTCTATATCACAAAACATGAGTATTTGGTTACAAAAGATAAATTCAATACACACTGCGCATACAATATAAATGTAACCGGGGTATCCAGGGCAGCAAGAGGAAACAAGGATCTAGATGCAGCAATTTATTAAAATAAAACAAAGCATAAACAGAATCAAGGGAAACAAGAGTCCATGGTGAACGGAAAACATACACACACACACGTTGTTTTTTCAGTTATGATATATATATACTTATATAATGCTTATAAAAGTGTGTGTGTGCATGTGTCTGTGTGAATGTGCAAGTATGTGTGAGAGAGAATGTGCGCGTGTGTGTGTATAGTTTTATATTACTTTTTTTTTAATGCTGAAAGTAAAATAAAAATAATATAGCCTATATTATATTATTGTTCATACCTTCACATCTTCAGAACAGGATCCCTACTGTATTATCCACTCTTCATCTCTAGACTTGAACTGCAATGTTGAATTGAGCTTATAAGACTATTATAAACAAGCTCAGGACAGTTGAAATGTAGCAGAGCTCATTCTGACATAAATATCAGCATGTATAGTATATGAACTACTTCTGTCTTTAAGCATGTTCTGGATGGCATTTACTGGATAGTTTCGGGACAAAGGGGCCAATTAGAATATCTTTAGAGAGCAAATATTTATAGATCTTTGTTTGATTGTAACCACTAATAACATTTTACGGAATTATATGTATTCATTTTCAATTTAAAGGTGCTATATGTATTTTTTAGCAGCCTCAATCGGTGATGTTTCCGATTGCAACCAATTTTTACAAGAGCGCTCGTGCTCGAACACAAGAGTGATCACTCATAGTACCGGCCACACTGAGACTTTCAACACACCGGAGAAAGCATCACACAACATGCTGGAAACTCATGTAAACTCCCACTGCAACGTTATAATAGACTACTTTTATCAGCTTGACGTTGAACTAATGCTCCCTGCTCGATAACGTTACATTGACTGCATTTAGCCGACATGTGGTGTTAGCATAATAAGGCATTTCACTAACTATTCGTGTATCTTTCACAATCAGCAATGTCAACATAGGTGAATGTACAGTATAATGTGATAACGAAAACGGTTAGTGAACTAGACTGAACAATTTCAGTGTAACAGTAAGATCGTAGGAAGTAACATTACTGTACTGAACATGTCTGAAAATTATAAACAATATGATAGTAGTGGGATGAGTGACGTTAGACAGTAGATCTAGTACATAAAATAAATGTTACATCCTAAAGCACCTACTTTTTGTTATCCTGGAACAGTCTTTTGTATTCATTTCATGTCTCATGTATGTTACAGTTAACCATTATTTATTTCAGCATATCTGAAAACTTGTAAGTTATCACAATAAAAATGGCGGAGGTCTCTCCATAATTCAAACGCTCTGCCGATGTTGATCCGTGTTTTCGTCCTGAGTCGATTCGATTCACGTTTGGCCTGACGAGCTTCAGCAGATCATTTTTGTTTTGTTTTATTTATTAATGTGGAGTTTGTGTTGGAGTCTGTGTTGTGCTGGCAGGTCGTTTTTTGGTGTTATCAGACTCCATGTCGTTACTGCAGTGCCGTCACATAGACTGTATATAAAAAGGAGAGAGGCTCAGTAGCATAGCTGCCAACTCTCACGCATTGGCCGTGAGACACCCGCATTTGATTGGTTTCACACGCTCACACGCCACACTCCCGATTTCTCACGCTGAAGTGTCAACCCGGGCGGTCAAATGCCTGGAAGATGAGTTTATCTATATATCTACCTGTTGAGCCACTCGTGATCGACTAGTTATACCGCAAATTCGTCAAAAATCTCCCGTTATCTAGAGCGAGCGTGCATGTGAGACAGAGATTGTGCTCCAAACCGCGTAGAGCGAGCGAGAGACCTTGCGCGAGCGAGACTCCCCCCCCCCCCCCCCCCCGTCAACAAATCTCACTCGTCTCTACCCCCCCCCCCCGTCAACAAATCTCACGCCGAGCAAAACTCAAAAGTTGGCAGGTATGCAGTAGCGTGCGTGCACGTCACATCCGATGGATTTCGCAGAAAATCCGACCCGGAGACTTCACATAGAAATAGGAATACTGGCCTTCAGAGGTAATAGCAGAACCCGACAAGTGGACCATTGTAATGTGTGATTACAACCCCTTCACACACAGGCAATAAAAAAAGGATTCATTTTAGAATAAAAGTTACATTTAGCACCTTTAAACATTTGGAAGAAACCATTGTGATGCAAGGCCTGGATTAGAATTTTTTGAGCATGGAAATACTCTGCTTTAACTCCTAAATATAAAATCTCATATAAATTTGCACCCATAATTATTCATACAAATCATACATTTTATGAGTTCTTTATTTATTTAAGCAATGAAGCTGAAAAAAGAAGTCAGACACTAAGTTATTAACTTCACTGAGTAACTCAGGCTAGTACAAAGGTAAAGTGAAGGCACTGAAACTTTTAGGAAAAAAAATACAGCCATTCAACAGTATTAGTGTAAAAAGAAAAATCGGAAAATGACATTTTTACCCATCTAGTGTTATAAACAACTTTCATATCTGTTTAATAAAACTCAGAAGCAGATAAACCCCCAGAATGTAAGAAAACATGCTAAATTAAAGGTGTATATTTCCAGATTAATACATTCAATATAGATTTAAGAAATGCAATTGTTTTTTCTTTAGTTTTCCAAACATGTACATAAGGTGGTAAAAAAAAATGCTGATTCGTTTAGATGATTATCGATACTAATATTCCCGTGCTGTTATCTTAAAATACTTTGATGGATAATTGTGTTATATAATGTTGCACGGTACAAAATGTTTGTTTAGGAGAGTGATCTGGAGCTGAAAGAGGTTCTACTGTAGCTAAAACTGCTGTATTTGGTAGAGGAAGAAGGGGATAAACTGTAATCCACGCTGCCCCTACGGGATCCGCTCCGAGATCCCGAGGCAGATCCTGGATTGGAGAGGTTGTAGGGGCTGCTGATTCCTCGTGATGAAACCGTGGCGGCGGGAAGCATTCGGACATCTGTCTTCTCCTCGTTCATGCAAGCTTCCAGAGCCTCCTTGTAGGATATTCTCAGCTTGGTCTTGGGGCAGGTTAGGGTTTTTGGGTGGTGACGTGAATCCTGGAGCCTCTGAGCCGATCTCATGTCCAGCCAGCCTAATTGCAAAGCCTCCTCAAGTGAACGTCTGCTCCCGAGCTCTGGGTCGAAAAGCCCGCCGGTTAAATACTGGAATTCAAGGAAGCGCTGGCCAGCCTCGTACGGAAGCCACTTTTCTTTGACGGCCTCGGCGGCAGACATTTTACGCTTGGTTTTCACATCTTCAAAACCAATATACGCTTTCTGGGCAGGTTTTACCCGGTTAGCCATGTCCTCATCGAGGACACCGACGCGGGTCGCTTCCTGAATAGACATACGGCGACCGGTTTCAGGGTTCACAATCCCACCGGTGCAAGCTTGTGCCTCCAGGAGCCGTTGTCCTGTGATGGAATCGATGATTCCTCGCTTCATAGCGTCACACACACTGATCTTCTCCAGCTTCTCTGTGTCAAAAATTGCTCCAACTGGATTCTGTTCCTCAATTATTTCTACTAATGGGGTCAGTTTGACTGACATGCTGGAAATATGCTTAGAGGAGTTTGTTGAGAATGGATCTTGCGGAGTGGAGGTGCTCTCGACTTTTTTAGCAGTTTCGGTTTTGATTGTCTGACTTTTCATGGTCATCTGGGATGAGAATGATGATGATGATGAGGAGGAGACAGAGGAGCTAAGGGGTTTGCTGAGGGTCTTTGCCTTTTTGGTGATCATATCTGCAAACTCAGTAAGGGTGACACTTCCTGAACGATATTTATCAAGGACATCTTGGCTAATCACTCCCTTAGTTAGCAGTTCTTGCAAGTCGTACTGAATGCCTGTTTGCATGTCCATTATAGCTGTACTGGTTGAGCCATCAGCAGCAGAAATTACGGTTTCTTCCCACTCACACTCTTGCTCAGACAATTCCAGAAAGGTCTCGTAGTCTATGAGTTTCTTCTCGTAGGCTTCACGCACCGTCATTTCTTTATTACTTTCTGGATCAACTATCAGTACCCGTCTCTTCCTCGAGGAGTTCTTCTGCTGCATCTTTTTCTTATCATAAAGAGGCAGAAGCACCAGTCCCGTCTTCTTGTCTGCGATGCAGCGGCTCTTTAGCTGCAAGTAGGTCAGATTGTCCTGAGTGTTTGGGTCGAAGAAACCCTTTGTGTCATCTCCTTCATCTTTAAGTATCTGGTTCATCTCCTCATCAAAGTAGCCTTTTTGGTACGCCACATCAACATCAATTCGGTGACTGTGTTTAGGGTCAATGATGCCACCACTAGCAATCTGAGCCTCCAGCAGGCGAATGCCATGACCTTTCTCTATGAGACCACGCTCAATAGCTTCAAAAAGGGAAATCATCTTGTCGGTGCCTGGGTCTTTGTACCCAGTTACTGCTCTCTCGGCAGACAGAAGCTTGTCTTTGAACTCCACACCCACCAGTCCTTTCTTACAGGCCTCCTCGACTGTATAGTACTCATTGTGAATGGGATCAATCATGAAGCCTGAGGAGGCCTGGGCCTCCAGAAGCTCCAAGGTAGTGCCTGGTCGCAGAAGCCCATTCTTCATGGCCTGGTAGATAGGCAAGGTGCAGTCGTTGGCCTCGTCATAAATCCCAGCAATGCAAGTTGACCCTCTGAGATAAGCCCGAAGCCTGTGTTCAATGTCTTGGCTGGTAATCTTGCCCTCTCTCAGATGATCCACGTCCGAAGGTTCCAGCAATTTTGCATCCACCAGATCCGATACGTTAACTTCGCTACGCAGTCCCTGTACAGTCAAGGGTTTCTCTGGAGCCGGAAGCAGGAGCAAGCCAGTGCTAAGGTCAGCCTTGCATCGCTTCTTGAGGGTAACGTAGCTAGCATGTAGACCAATGTCTGGATCAATGTAGCAATCTGGTCTGGCATTTAGAGCTTGATAAAGATCCTCATCAACAAGGTCACGGTCCATGGCAGTATCTTTGGAAAGGTAGACGCTAAGGATAGGATCAAGGATGCCTCCCGCCGCCTCTTGAGCTTGCAGGAGGCGCAGAGCTGTTTCCCGGTCGATTATTCCTTTTTTCATGGCTTGGCTAGCTGGCAGGAGTTTTGCAGTTTTGGGATCCCTGAACCCAACACAGGCGGCCTCTGCAATCAACAGCTGCTTCTTGTCAGCTTCATCCACAAGTCCATTCAAACAAGCCTCCTCAACAGTCATCTTTACATTAGCTCGGGGATCTATGATGTATCCTGTGGCAGCTTGAGCCTCCAGCAGCATGTTTCCACTCTCATCTGAAATCATCTTTTGTTTCTTGGCCTCTGTGAAGGTCATCTTGCCTTTAGGTCCTGCTGCCAGCCCGGCAATGGCTCCTGTGCCTTTAAGATTGAGCCTGATGTCAACCGATACATCCTGAACAGTCCGCTGGCCATTCATCAACTGCTCAAAGGTCACCTTGTCAATCACACCGCAGTCACGCAGTTGCTGTGCCGTGACCTTCTTGCGTACACCTTCGAAGACCAGTGAGGAGTCGTCGGTTTGGTCTGTCTGAGTGTATTTGGCAGCACCGTCTGGTTTCTCCTGCAGTCTCTGCAACTCCTTCTGCTGTGAGTCTCGAAGCGCCTGCATCTGTGCCCTTTCTCGTTCCAAGTTCTGCAACAACAGCCTGTAACGTTCTTCCGCTTCCTTCAGATGAGTCCTCAACCTCTCCATCTCGGTGTTGACAGAGTTAAATTGTCCCTCCAGGCCAGAGCGCTCCGAGACGTGCTGTCGAAGTTGCTCCTCGTGAATCGCACATTTGCTCTTCCACTCGGTAAAATCCTTCTTGATCTTCTCATTATCCTCCTGCATCTGTGATTTGAGACGTATTTCAGACTCCAGTGAGAGTTTGATTCGTGCTAGCTCGTCTTCCAGCCTCTTCAAGCGTATAATTTCCTGTTCCATTGCTGTCGTTTTCTTGAGGAGACCATCTCGTTCTTGCTGCAGATTGCTGCACTGGGATTGGGACGTCTGGATCACGGAGGAAGTCTGCAACAAAAAACGTAAAAAATAAAATGAGTGTTCTATCATTTATAATACAGTAGTCAACATTTGAAGTGGATCAAAAAAGTTAATCAAAGTTGTCCTAAGACAAGAACGGGTATTCTTGATCCACTTCAAATGTTGACTACTGTATATTTCACAGTTGATATTTCTGTATATGATTTTTCAGATATGCCAAAGATTTGTTGCATTCATTGTCAATTACAAAACAGAACTGATTGGTTTTCAAGCTAAGTACATGGCTTAGCTTCTAAAGAAGGGATAGCCAAACCTGCTCCTGGAGGGCATCCTTATGCTCCAACACACCTACCTGTTATTTTCAAGCAATTCTGAATACCTTGATTAGCTGGTTCAGGTGTGTTTGATTAGGATTGGAGCTGCAGGACAGTAGTCCACCAGGACCAGGGTTTGGCATCCCTGTTCTAAAGGATCAAAATCACAGAGGGTGCCACAGACGATAGAGGCTAAAGTGATGCATCTCAGATGTGGTTTGGACAAGACTGTACAAATACATTAAGTGTCATCTGAATCTGAAAGTATGTGATTGGATGCTGTTGCTCATAATGCAAAAAAGCGTGCAGCATGGAAGCTTGTAAGGTAATTAAGATGCAAATCTGATTATTCTGCGGGGTGTAGTGTGGAGATAGGTCAAACATGCACATTAAAACATGCAAAAATGGTGCAGATTCTTAGTGGGCCATATTTTGCATGTCAAGACTAACCATTTACATAATGCAGAGAGAGAGAGAGAGAGAGAGAGAGAGAGAGAGAGAGAGAGAGAGAGAGAGAGAGAGAGAGAGAGAGAGAGAGATGCATGCAGCCAGCTACATCTAAATCTATAGATTTTAAGGATAAAACTCGAGAACTCTAGTTTCTATTTATCCTAGTACCTCTCTGGCTTGTTTTTGTACATTTTCTATCTCCAGTTGCAGTTTTTCTCTCTCTCTGGAGAGCTGTCGCATAAGCCTGTCATGCTCTGCACCGGCACGCTGGCTGGACTCAAGCTGTTTCTGCAAAGCTGTGACATGCTCAGCCATTTCCCGATTTCCACGGTTTTTGTCTTTGAGCAGCTCCTCGTGTTCTAGACGCATGGAGCGCAACTCCTCCTCCAGGCGGAGCCGATCTTTAGTAAGAGTTTCGGTGAGCCTCTGCAGGCGCTCCGTTTCAGCAGTGCCTATGTTCAATGCACAAGTCTTTTCTTCCATGCTACGGTGAAGGGTCTCGTAGCGCTGGTTGAAGTCTTGGACGCGCCCCTGCTCCTGCGTGAGCTGTAGTTTCAAAGTGTTCATTTCAGCTTTCAAGGCAGCCAAACTCTGAGAAGAAGCTTTGTTCTCCTTCAAGGCACGGTCTAAGGCCTCCTGCAACTGCTTGCATTCGCTGTCTGTATGTTTTGCCTCAAGACTGGTTTCTTCCTGGCTCTTACGCAGTGTGGTGATTGTAGTGGTGTACTCCCGCATGGCCTGGCTACTCTTTTCAAGTTGCGCCTCCGTTCTCCTTCGCTTGTTGGCCTCCTCTTCTGCCACTCTCCGCTGTTTCTCCAACTCGCTTTCCAGGCGTTTCAGCTCCTCCTGGAGCTCTTGAATGCGCGTTTGTAGGCGTACGATAGTTTGATCACACCGTCCCTTCTCAAGGGCATGGGCCTCCAACTCAACCCGGATAAGGCTCAATTGACTGTCGGAGGAGCGAAGCTGCAACAACTCCTCATTCGAGGCTTCGTTCTTAGTTTTGAGGTCGGCTAACTCCCCTTCCAGTCGCCTTGTCCCAGTCTCTAAAGATCTTTTCAGACGCTGCTCCTCCTCAAGACACCGTGTGAGACGGGTGATCTCAATAGTTTTCTCCTGCACTGTCCGACTTGAGCTCTCTTGTACCTCCCTTGTTTTGTTGTCTGCTTCACGTTTCTGACTAAGCATCAACTGGACTTGTGCTTCCAGCTCGTGCCTCTTTCGGCTTTCCTCTGTATTCACAGCACTAAGTCTCTGTACCTCCTCTTCCAAGTGTCTCCTTTCGACCTCCTCTTGGTTGAGGGAAAGACGAAGCATTTGCAATTGCTCCTTCAACTCTCTAGATTCTCCCTCTACTCTTTCAAACTCCAGCTGCATGGAGGCAGAATCACTTTCCTTCTGCTGCGAAAGCTTTTGCATGCTGGTCTGAGTAACGTGGATTTGAGACTCGTAGGTCTGTTTCACCTCTCGTATCTGTATGCTGTGCTCCTGCCTTACCTTTGCCAGCTCCGTCTGCGCCTCCTTGAAGCGCCGAGCCTCGTCATCCAACTCCTTGCGCAGACGCTCCAGCTCTCGGGTCCTTTCAGACACCGTCTTCTCCAGATCTATCATGGCCCAGCTGGCCTGCTCGAGCTCTTTGACTTTCTTGCGCATGGTTTGATCGTATTCTTCCTGCAAAAACGCATAACGCTCTTCCACGACTTTCTTCTTCCTCTCCATATCTTCCAACTGTTGTTTGAGGCGACGTACTTCATCCGTAAGCTCTTGAAGACGGTTTGTAGAAGAGTCAAGGCTGTCCTGTGTGGTCATACACTTCAAAGTCTCATTCCTCTTCACCTCTTCCAGAGAAAGCAGGTGTGTCTGGGATTCATTCAGCTCCTGCTTGTATTTAAGGAGAGCCTCCTGCAAAGAGGCATTCATGGCAGTGTGATCCGCAATGGCGTATTTCAACTGCTGAATTTCCTCATTGCGCATCCCAATCTCGGTATTCATCATCTGCAGAAAACACAGCATCAAACATTACACTTGACATTTGGTCAAAATTTCTGTTGACTTGAGTCCTAAAACTACTAAAGAATTTGTGTGTTCACAGAAGCAGATTTAGGGTTAGGTAGGGCAACACGATCTGAGGAATTGTTTTTTTTCTTCCTCATAGTCAACTTTAAATACTCTACTAACTATAAGTAACTTTGCAACTACATCAACTAACTCTCATTAATTTCCAACAACATCAACTAACTCTCATTAATTTGCAACTACATCAACTAACTCTCATTAATTTGCAACTACGTCAACTAACTCTCATTAGAGTATTAGTAGACTGTTAGGTTAGGGTTTGGGTTGGTAGAGTAAGTTGACGTGAACTTGCAGTCAGTAGAATATCTGTTGGGGATCATAAAAATAAAGTGTTTGCAGATATTAAGCAGACAGTCTACTAATACTCTAATTACCGGTAGTTACAAAGTTACTTATAGTTAGTAAAATGTCTAAAGTGGACTATGGAAATAAAGTGTTACCAAAAATCCTATTGCAATTTTCTGATAAAAATTTATATTGACAGCACAATTTGGTAACAAAAAAAGGGAAATATATATGAATGACTATAAATAATAATAAATATTTATATTATTTATTATATTATAATAAATAAAACATTAAATAAAAAATATTACTATTGTAATATTTTGCGGGAAAAAAAACTGTATTTGAGAAATATGTATTATTTTGTTTAATGTTTTTATTTATTATTATTTCTCAAATACAGTTTTTTTTACGCAAAATATTACAATAGTAATATTTTTTATTTAAAAATATAAAAACATTAAAAAATAAATAAAACTATTGTAATATTTTGCTCATAAATATTTTATTCATAAATACTTAGTTTTTTATTTTACAGCAAAATATTACAATAGTTTTATTTATTTTTTAATGTTTTAATATTTTTAAATAAAAAATATTACTATTGTAATATTTTGCCGTAAAAAAAAACTGTATTTGAGAAATATTTGTTATTTTGTTTAATGTTTTTATTTATTATTATTTGTCAAATACTTAGTTTTATATTTTACAGCAAAATATTACAATAGTTTTATTTTATTTTTTTATGTTTTTATATATTATTAATAATAATACATCTTATATCTATATTTGTGACGATCGGCAGCTGTAGTGCCCTCGAGAGCCTCTGGAGGACACTCTCTCTTTATATTATGTTTCATTATGGACTCATTGTTTTATTATGTTCAGCTGTGTTTCATTATTGGTTATTGAGTTCCTGATTTAAGCCTGAGTTTTGCCTGTGTCCTTTGCGAAGTCTTGTTACACTGTAAGCGTGCATTTCTGAGCGTTATTCCCTGTTCTGTTTCTCCGTGTTTCCCTGGACTCTTGACCCTAGCCTGTATCCTGGACTGTTCTCGAACCTGTGCTGCCTGCCTCGACCCACGCCCGTTTGTACCACGATTTACTGGATTGCCCTTGTTTCTTTGTGTTTGTTTAAGTTGTAATAAAGTGCTGCACTTGGATCCGACCGTCTCTGTCCGTACGTTACAGAAGACTTCGCCAAACATGGATCCAGCAGACTTTCAGCATCTATCCACCGTGGTCAAGACCCGAGCTTCCATGCTAGCCTCTCATCGTTCTCAGTTGGCGAGACTAACTTCTCTCCTCGAGGAACTAGCAAGCTCCGTGCAAACCTGGTCTACGCAGAGCTCAAGCACAACGGCTGATCAAGCCCGAACTGCCGCTGCACCTGTTCCACCGCAACCCAGTGTGAGTACCACATCTGACTATCTCAGTCTGGCATTTCCTGACAAGTTTGATGGCTCACCTGTGGCGTGTGAGGGATTCCTTCAGCAGTGCAGCGTATACATGAATCTTCAGCCCCAGTTGTACACCTCGGATGACGACCGCGTTTCATTCATCTGCTCACTGCTCACTGGAAAGGCTCTGGAGTGGGTTGGTACATTCTGGGAACCAGGTCGGATGTCGTTCCCTTCTTATGAGGTATTTATCGCCCTATTCAGAGAGGCTTTTGAACTCCCCGCAGGAGAAGATCCTGAGGAACTGCTCTTGTCCCTGCGTCGGGGAGGTTCGTTTGCGGCTGATTTCTCTCACTCGCTCCGCACGCCGTTAAAGCCTCATCTCCACAAACTGTTCGATCCTTCCTTGATGACCGTCAGAGGGGCTTTCAAGTTTACCGTTCCTGCCGAACCCACCCATCGTATCGGACCCCTCGAGCCCGTATTCCGCACTGGTTTTGTTGAACTTGCTAATCCAGATACAGCGGAGGTTTCGCCGGCCGAACTGGAGTTTGAGCACGTGCCAGCCGACTCGAAAGAATCGAATCCCGAGTCAAGTGAGTCAAGTCCCAAGTCGAGTGAGTCAACTGAATCAAGTGAATCAAGTGTATCGAGTGAGTCAACTGAATCAAGTGAATCAAGTGTATCGAGTGAGTCAACTGAATCAAGTGAATCAAGTGTATCGAGTGAGTCAACTGAATCAAGTGAATCAAGTGTATCGAGTGAGTCAACTGAATCAAGTGAATCAAGTGTATCGAGTGAGTCAACTGAATCAAGTGAATCAAATGAGTCGAGCCAAATGAGTGTATCCAGTCAAGTCAGTGTATCAAGCCCAGTGACTCGCCGTCGCAGGAGAAGGAGGACTCGTTTGGTTCGCCAGGCTCCTGTGGTTATTCCCAGACTCCTCGCCCTGCCGGCCCCGCCTCTGCGCCTCGCCCTGCCGGCCCCGCCTCTGCGCCTCGCCCTGCCGGCCCCGCCTCTGCGCCTCGCCCTGCCGGCCCCGCCTCTGCGCCTCGCCCTGCCGGCCCCGCCTCTGCGCCTCGCCCTGCCTGCGCCCTTCAAGCTCCGGGAGGGCTTTCCTGAACCCGTGGATTTCCCCAAGTATTTTTTGGGGGGGGGCCAAGGGTCCGGTGAAGAGACCATGAAGGCTGCGCTGCCATGGTCGTCTGCAGGGGCTTCACCATCCTGGCCTTCGCCTAATCCTGCCCCGCCCTGGCCTTCGCCTCAGGCTGCTCCGCCCTCGTCTCTGTCTGAGTCTGCTCCGTCCTGGTACCCTTCCAAGTGTGTTCAACCCTGGTCTCCTGTCAAGTGTGTTCCACCCTGGTTGCCTTCCAAGTGTGCTCCCCCATGGTCTCTTGCCCTGCTCTGGTCTCCAGGCCCCAGGTCTCTCCATAGGCCTGACCTCCTGCCTCTCCATGGGCCTGGCCCTCCATCCCAGCCCCCGTTGACCTCCCCCCGGAGCTCTTAGGAGCGTCTGGAAGCCGCTCCTTAGAGGGGGGGTTATGTGACGATCGGCAGCTGTAGTGCCCTCGAGAGCCTCTGGAGGACACTCTCTCTTTATATTATGTTTCATTATGGACTCATTGTTTTATTATGTTCAGCTGTGTTTCATTATTGGTTATTGAGTTCCTGATTTAAGCCTGAGTTTTGCCTGTGTCCTTTGCGAAGTCTTGTTACACTGTAAGCGTGCATTTCTGAGCGTTATTCCCTGTTCTGTTTCTCCGTGTTTCCCTGGACTCTTGACCCTAGCCTGTATCCTGGACTGTTCTCGAACCTGTGCTGCCTGCCTCGACCCACGCCCGTTTGTACCACGATTTACTGGATTGCCCTTGTTTCTTTGTGTTTGTTTAAGTTGTAATAAAGTGCTGCACTTGGATCCGACCGTCTCTGTCCGTACGTTACAATATTATTTATTTCACTTTAAAATGAAAAACACTGAGTATTTAAAACAATTAAAACTGTCGAATCAATTAATCGACTTGACAAAACGAATGCTGTCAAATCAATTAATCACGATTAATAGCATCTAGCAATAGTAGTACGGTAATATTAATATTAGCAATAATAATATTTCTAGTATATCTCAATATATTATGTTTAAAGTTTTTATTAGTGCCGTCAAATCGGTATACTACAAATATTACTTATTAAATATACTAGAAATATTACTATTGTACTCTAAAATAAAAAAAAGCATTATTATTGTAATTTTTTTAATATGCCATTTTATTTTACAGTATAGCTGTAAAATTACAATACTACTATTTACGTCATAATTTCTTCATTTTTTCAACCATGGAGCTTTTATTTTGGTGGAAAACCACAGTTGTTAAAAACAGCCTTGTCATTACAATTTGAGAAGATGGTTGGCGCATGTTGAGCTAAACTCACAGAGATGGGTTTTGTGTGTGTGTTTGAATTAATCGTGCGTCCCTAGGGTTAGTGTTGGAGAGTGTGTTGCGGATGTGACATACGTTCAGGTCTTGCATGTTCTTCTGGGAAGCCGTAAGGAGTTTGTGGTGATCACTTGAGCGGGTGAGCAATTCTAAGTAGTGTGCATTTAGAGAAGAGACCTAGGGGACGAAGACAAGTAATACAAAATATGGTATTATAATAAGACAACAATGCAAAGAAATGAATGTTTGTGTTGGCTGGGAAAGTGTGTGTTTGTAGGTGTACCTCTTCTGTGATTAAGTTAGATGGGGAATGAAGCACAGTCCTCTTGATGGGGATGTTGAGCAAAGTTTCCAGTCCAGCACCGTAAGATGCTAATTCAAGCTCATAGTTCTACAGAGAGACATTCACACTATTAATTATGAATTAAATTACTGTGCTTAACTACTGACAATATTTGAGTAGGGCTGCAAACTTGAGGTATTTTATTGGCAACACTTTACAATAAGGTTCATTAGTTAACATTAATGTATTTACTAACATGAACTAAAAATAAGCAGCTCATTTGTTACAGTATTTATCTTTGTTAATGTTAGTTAGTAAAAATACAGCTGTTCATGTTAGTTTACAGTGCATTAACTAATGTTAACAAATACAACCTTTGATTTTAATAACGTATTAGTAAATGTTAAATTTAATTTTAACTAAGATTAAAAAATACTGAAGAAGTATTGTTCATGTTAACTAATGAACCTTATTGTAAAGCGTTATCGTTTCATTTTTGTATTTGTATAATGCATACATAATACCATGATGTTAAGGTTTATATTTGCATTATAGTTGCATTTCCTTATAGCAGATTAGAGCCGGGCGATATTATAGTTAAAATTTTGCAATGATGTAAACGATATCTATGGTAACACTTTAATTAGATAATGCATTAACTAATATTCAAAATCAATGAGAAATACATTTGCTACTGTATTTATTAATCATTGTTAATGTTAGTTAAAAAAAATACAATTTCTCTTTGTTAGTTCAGGTTATATATATATATATATATATATATATATAGATAATAGATGCAACTTTTGATTTTAATTAGCTAATGTTGAAATCAACATTAAGATTAATAAATGTATTTTTCATCGTTAGTTCATGTTAACTAATGTAAAGTGTAACCATAATTATTGTTAATTGGTGAACAATAGGCAAGATCAGGCAAAAAGTAATTTCAGAGACAAAGGCAAATTATTATAATTTGATGTTTTAATTATGATACATCATCATTAGTTTTTTATACCTTGATGGCATTTATGCAGGCGTCGCCATTATTCTGCACCGTCTCCAGCAACTCTCTCTTTGCCTTTATATCGGAGTTTAAAGCCTGCACACATTATAAAAGAGCACAAATGTTAAATGAAGCCTTTGAAATGTTTAAATAAACTTCAGTTAAATCAAACAAGTCGACTCAATGAATATGAATGTGTGGATTCTGTTGAAATCAGGGATATCATAGTTAACTAAAACCATTTAAAAAAAACATTTTCGTTACTTGAAATAAAATGAACAACACTTACATTTATTTTAATTCAGCTAATTACCAAAGTAACATTTCTCACTTTTTAATTTAATTTAACTTGATGTACTAAAATAATAAAAATTAATAAAAACTAGCCAAAATTGGGGTCAAAAGTTTGGGATCATGAATATTTTTAATGTTATTGAAAAGAAGCCTCTTCTGCTCACCAAGGCTGCATTTATTTGATCAAAAATACAGTAAAAATTTGTGAAATATTATTCCAGTGTAAATCAGCTGTTTTCTATGTGAATATACAGTAAAGTGTAATTTATTCCTGTGATCAAAGTTGTATTTTCAGCATCATTACTCCAGTCTTCAGAGTCACATGATCATGTCATTCTAATATGATGTTCCAGAATATCAACATGTTTTTCTGATATACTGTATGGCCTTCAAAATCCATCCCTCCACCCATTTATCCATTCATGCAAATTTCTAGCTTTTAAAACTACTAAACTAAAACTTAAAACTATTTTAAATTTAAAACCCTGAAACTTCAGTCTTTCTGGCTAGGCTCTCAAGCCAACATCAAAGTTTGCCTAAAGATTGTATTATCTACTTCTTGTTGTTTATTTTATTATTGTCTGATTATCGTACAGTATGCATCAATGAATTACATTTCCGGCTGTTATTGTGTGTGTGTGTGTGTGTGTGTTTGTGTGTGAGAGATGTGTGGTGTTTCGTCTGTTATTGTGTGTGTGTGTGTGTGTGTGTGTGTGTGTGCGTGTGAGAGAGGTGTGTGTGTGTGTGAGTGAGAGGTGTGTGTGTGTGAGTGAGAGGTGTGTGTGTGTTTGAGTTTGAGATGTGCGTGTGTGAAGTGTGTGTGTGTGTGTGTGTGTGCGTCTGTCTGTCTGTGTGTGTGTGTGTGTGTGTGTTTTTGAGATGTGCATGTGTGAAATGTGTGTGTGAGATGTGTGAGGTGTGTGTGTGTGTGTTTAAGATGTGCGTGTGTGAAATGTGTGTGTGAGATGTGTGAGAGGTGTGTGTGTTTTTGAGATGTGCGTGTGTTTTTGAGATGTGCGTGTGTGAAATGTGTGTGTGAGAGGTGTGTGTGCGTGCGTGTTTCTGTGTTTAAGAAGTTCATGTGTGAAATGTGTCTGTTTGTGTGTGTGTGTGTGTGTGTGTGTGTGTTTGAGATGTGCGTGTGTGTGTCTGTCTGTCTCTGTGTGTGTGTGTGTGTGTTTTTGAGATGTGCGCGTGTGAAATGTGTGTGTGAGATGTGTGAGGTGTGTGTGTGTGTGTGTGTGTGTGTTTTTGAGATGTGCGTGTGTGAAATGTGTGTGTGAGATGTGTGAGGTATGTGTGTGTTTGAGATGTGCGTGTGTGTGTCTGTCTGTGTGTGTGTGTGTGTGTGTGTTTTTGAGATGTGCGCGTGTGAAATGTGTGTGTGAGGTGTGTGTGTTTTTGAGATGTGCGTGTGTGAAATGTGTGTGTGAGATGTGTGAGAGGTGTGTGTGCGTGCGTGTTTGTGTGTTTAACAAGTGCATGTGTGAAATGTGTCTGTTTCTGTGTGTGTGTGTGTGTGTGTGTGTGAGAGACTCTAAACTAAAAAATTTAGCTTAATTAAGCTGCATATTCTAATCATTTATACAGGGCTTTTTGCACTTGAGTTGGTCTATTCTTACTGTTGACATAAAAAATGCTGCATGCATGTTCCCGAGAAATAAAGTTGTCTGTTAATTCCTTGATTGCCGTTTTGACATTTCTAAATTTTTAGTCATATTTTCTCATTTTCTTTGAATGTATTTGCCGTGATCTGTTGTCCTGTTGCATTGCTCCCCCTGGGAAATCGATTCATTTCTATTATTTTATTTTGTCATGATTATTTTGTTTTAAGAAGATAAAAATGGCCCTGATCAACCTTGGTTAACATGGCAATAAAATTCGATCACATTATTTTGGAAGTAAATGTTTTGGGCGTTTTTTTTCTTTCTTCTCTTGGTTTTGAAGAGATTTTGGGCTGGAAATCGATGACCCAATCTGAGTGCATCACAAAATTACTAAAACTAAAACTGAAAAATTCTGAATATTAATAGTATCTCAATGACACTAAAATAACACTGGTTGAAATGACTTGCTTTAGTTTTTTGGGTGATGGGCTTAGCTATTTGGTCTACTCAAGAAGCTCACTTTCTGTTGGTCGACGAGTTGGTCGTGAACTGTGATGTCATCGGTCTTGATGGACTGCTGAGCATCGATCTGTCGTTGGGTTTCGTCGATCCAGCCACTGAGACGAGAGCTGTACTGCAGGTATCGCTGAAGCTGAGGGAGGAAAGAGTCCAGGTCATCATACCTGAGAAAACACAGCGTCGTTAGCAAATAAGCCAATTCATGAACAGTTGGAATAGTAATACAAATAAAGAATAGTTCACCCAAACATGTAAACTCTGTCAGTAATGACTCTCCCTCGTGTTGTTCAACCCCGTCAGACTTTCCTTCATCTTCGGGACACAAATGAAGATATTTGTGATTAAATCTGAGAGCTGTCTCACTCCTCCATAGGCTTCTATTGTAATTGAAACTTGCCGGAACAGAAAGTTATTAAAGACATCGTTAAAATTAGGGATGTCCCGATCCGATCACGCGATCAGAAATCGGGCCCGATCACGTGGTTTCAGACTCGATCGGAATCGGACGTTTCCTCCCGATCAGGACTCGGATATATGTAAATTAGGGGTGTAACGGTACATGTATTCGTAATTATTGAACCGTTTCGGTACGAGGCTTCCGGTTCGGTACGCATGCAAACCGAACGATTCCTAGGACCATTTTTCCTGCAGACAAAATCCGCGCTGGCGCGATCACCACACCGTTGCGCAACATCAAATGGCAAACGTAATGAAAGCGGAACGAAACTGCGCTACTCATTATATTGTACTTAACGGACCATTATCAGTTTGGACCAGCAACATCTGTGCAGCGCGAGATCAAGCGACACTGTGCTGAGAGATCCAGTGAAGAACACATTTGAGTTCGCCACTGAAGTAATAACATCGCTGCGAGATCTAGTGAGAAGCGTTCACATTTCTCCGTTATTAACCGTAGATCTCTATTAGATCAAACAGCGCTGACGTGGACACCAGGAGAAACATGTGCCGTGAATGAACATGGATTTAATGTTGCACTTCAAAACTCAAATATTATATAAATATATATTTAAATGTTATTCTTAATGTGATTACCAAAACATTATTTGTTCATCCTTCAAAGATTACCCCCATTTATAAACCTGAAAGTTTCAAGATGTAGGAAAACTCAAACTTATTTAAAAATAGTTTTTCTTTTAATAAATAGGAAATTTCTCTGGCATTTCTTTCTTTTTGCTGTATCGTATCGAATCGCGAATTTTGTGAACTGTTACACCCCTAATGTATATATATATATATATATTATCATTTTTTTATACACTTTTAAAACATTTTTATTTTTTGTTTACATGCCTGCCGGGTATTTTAAGTTGAGGTGCTATTTGTTTTTATATTAGACTTTTTCTATATTTACGGTTGCACTAAAGTCTAAAAGTGAAGATTTTATGTTATTTATTACTTGATTGTTCAAGCTACCTCACAGAAGTGCTCTGTTTGTTAACAGAGTTGTTGAATGTTAAAATAAGGTGAATTAAACAAAAAATAAGGAATATCCCGGATCTGTTTTTTCCTCTCTTTTTTATTCTTTTTTTTATGAATTATATAAGTATCGGATCGGGACTCGGTATCGGTAGATACTCAAAATCAATTGACTCGGACTCGAGGGCAAAAAAACCTGATCGGGACATCCCTAGTTAAAATAGTCCGAGTGACGACAGCGGCTCAACCTTAAGTTTATCAAGCGACGAGAATACTTTCTGTGCGCAAAAAACACACAAAAATAACGACTTTATTCAACTCTTCATTCAGCAGGCTCACTATTGGCCGACGCTGGTCATGTGTGTGATGCTGGCCAATAGTGAGCCTGCGTGTGACGTACACCAGAAGCGCTGCGCTGTTACACTACGAGAACTCACTCGAGGCCCACAGAGAAGAAGATGAAGAGTTGAATAAAGTCGTTATTTTTGTGTGTTTTTTTGCGCACAGAAAGTATTCTCGTCGCTTGATAAACTTAAGGTTGAGCCGCTGTCGTCACTCGGACTATTTTAACGATGTCTTTAATAACTTTCTGTGCCGGCAAGTTTCAATTACAATAGAAGCCTATGGAGGAGTGAGACAGCTCTCAGATTTAATCACAAATATCTTCATTTGTGTCCCGAAGATGAAGGAAAGTCTGACGGGGTTGAACAACATGAGGGAGAGTCATTACTGACAGAGTTTACATGTTTGGGGGAACTAACCCTTTAAGTTAAAGTGGTCATGACATGGATTTTTTTAAAAGTCCCCCTGTGGTGAAAATCCAGCGTTTAATGTTGTTTATGTGTCTATGTGGTGTTTTTAATACGCTTTAAGACACACCATGTGTAAGTTCATAAGTCGACAGCATTGCTGAGTATTTCCTCCTTAAAACTGCAGTGAACCAAAGACAGTTTCAAAAACACGGGTTGAAATCGCTGGTGTTTCTGACGTCACAAACGACCTTGTAACCAATCAGATCAACGTGTGATCGTCAACCAGTGGATCTCTGAGTGAGTGAGTGAGTGAGTGAGTGGAGGCGGGGCTCATGTGCATATTCATAGAACCGCGTTGCCTCATACTTAATGAGGCAATGAGAAAACAGGAATAAAGCGAGTATTTGCCTAATAGGCGAAACCTGAGAAAACGGCACCATCTGGTAAAAAAATTGTAAAAATTGTAATTTTAAAGTCTTGCCATCAGAATGACAGCCTATTTACAAAGACGGCATCATTTTATAGTTAAAAGGCCCTGGGATAAAAAATGGCAGTTTTAATGGGTTTCAATGGGAACATTTTTGTCCTTAAGGTAAAATAGATCTAAAATAGATTGATTAAAGGAAATGGGTGTGGAATAGTCAACAAAATTGAAAAAGACAAAAAGGTTGCACAAGGGTTAAGGAGAGCGTATCTGACCTGCTGGTAATGTGTAGAAGGATGCGCTTCCATCGGTCTGACAGCTGGCGGACGTGCTCGGCGTACTGGGAGATGTTGATGACACACCTGTACCGGCCCTGATCCGTCTGATCATTACACTGCTGGACTTTACTCAGATCAGCCACCAGTGAATGCAGAACATCATGTTTCTGCTCCAAATCACTGTGCATGCTCTGCGTTTGGAGAAGAAGTGCTGGTTATAGGTCATGATGGAGAGTTAAAGGGATAGATGCACTTTTATCATGGATAGATGCACTTTTATCATGGATAGATGCACTTTTATCATGGATAGATGCACTTTTATGATGGACAGATGCAGTTTTATGATGGACAGATGCACTTTTATCATGGATAGATGCACTTTTATCATGGACAGATGCACTTTTATCATGGATAGATGCACTTTTATCATGGATGGATGGACTTTTATGATGGACAGATGCACTTTTATGATGGACAGATGCACTTTTATCATGGATAGATGCACTTTTATCATGGACAGATGCACTTTTATCATGGATAGATGCACTTTTATCATGGATAGATGCACTTTTATGATGGACAGATGCACTTTTATGATGGACAGATGCACTTTTATGATGGACAGATGCACTTTTATCATGGATAGATGTTTGTTTTGTTTGTTTATTCACAATACAATACATCTTCAACACATTACAATAGTACAGTTTGAAGATACAAAGTAGGTTAAGTATCATGAAATGGGTCTCCCAAAGAAGCTAAAAAGCTTATAAATAGGGGCCCATGGTTCTTGTACAAGTAATTATAGACAAGGTACAGTGAGAACACAATAAGTGCACACAGGGAATACCACAACATACGTATTAACAACATACTCACTCATACAATCATACACACATCCCAGTAATCCATGAAAGTCAGTTTTAGAATTAGATATAGGTTAATAAGAACTTATGTTTTAATTGTCTTTTGAAGTTGGAGATAGTGGGCAACACCTTAAGACCATCATCAATCCCGTTCCAGATCTGCGGCCCCTTACAAACAACACTCATACTGGTGCGCACATGTCGGCGGTATTTTCCGAATATAAGTGGTTTGATTCTCGTTTGGTATGTATGCCGGGGGCTGTAGATAGGAACAAGACTACTCAACCTAGGGTTCAGGCTATTTACGATTTGAAACATTAGACAGGCATTATGATATTTATTTAGCTCAGCCAGTCTTAACATCTTAAAGTGATAAAAAAAGGGGCGGGGCGGGGAATTTATCTCCGACCAGGACAGAGCCCGTATGGCTTTCTTTTGCAAGGTTTCGAGTTTTTTAAGATGACTTGTAAAGGTGTTGCACCATATCACATTACAATAGATAAGATGTGGTTCAAAGAGAGTTTTATACATCATCATAAGGGCAGACAGAGGAAGAAAGTGCCTGATCTTATAAAACAAGCCAACATACTTTGATAATTTATTTACTAGATGGTCAATATGACATTTAAAGCTAAGAGATTCATCAATGAGGACCCCCAAAAATTTTGTTGAGTATACTCTTTTTATTACCTGCCCATTGATTTTAATCAGGCATTGTGCAGTGTTTTTAAAAAAAGCTGATTTTTTGTTCGCATTAAATAAAATGAAATTTGTTTTGCTAATATTTAATAACAGTTTGTTACATTTAAACCAGGAGTCAACTTTAGTTAACTCTGAGTTTACTATATCTTGTAGTATATGTGGGTTTCTGTGTGATGCAAATAGATTTGTGTCGTCAGCAAAAATTATTTTATGAAATATTTTAGAGGAATTTATAAAATCATTTATGTATATAATGAATAGAAGTGGACCCAAGATTGAACCTTGGGGGACCCCATAGATTATAGGTATACAAGTAGAGTTTTGATCATCGACATGGACATACTGTTCCCTCTCATTTAGATAACTTCTGAACCATTCAAGTGCTAGACCTCTGATACCATAATGATGTAATTTGTATAATAAGATATCAAAGTCAATGGTGTCAAATGCTTTTGATAGGTCCAAGAAGACACCAACACCGCATTTTCCCTCTTCAATACAGTCATTAATTTGTTCTATTAAGTCGAGTATTGCCATACAGGTTGTGCTCTTTTTTCTAAAACCATATTGTGAAGGGACAAGAATATCCAATTTGTCAAGATAACCACTAAGTCTATTGTGTACCACTTTCTCCATTACTTTAGAGAAAGTGAGTAGAATTGATATGGGCCGGTAATTGCTCATATCATTTCTGTCACCAGATTTAAAAATTGGGATTATCTTAGCAATTTTTGTCATTTTTGGTACAATACCAGTAAATAAAGAAAGATTAATACAATGAGCCAATGGTTCTACAATAATGTTCGCTACTGCCTTCATGATCCTACTGCATATTCCATCCACACCAGCTGAGCATGAGCTCCTCAAGTCCAAAATGATCTTGAGGAGTTCAGTACCGTCTGTTGGCATCATAAAAAATGAGTGAGTGTAGCTACCAGTGCTTAAAGGTGACATCCTGGGGTTGGCTTATCTTTTTAGACAAATTTGCACCTATTGAAGCAAAATGATCATCAAAAGTCTGTGTTAGATCAGCTTTGGCATCACCAATGTCAGGTAGAACAGTCGGTTTATGCCTCCTATTAAGAACTTCATTTAGAACATTCCATGTCCTCCTGCAGTCCCCCTGCGAACCTTTTAACAGTTCGGTATAGTGAATTCGTTTTCTTTTTCTTATGATCTGTGTTAGTTTATTTTTATATGAAATATATTTCTCTTTTTTTAAGATAGAAGGGCTTTTTATGTAAGATTTATAAAGCTAAGCTTTATATTTAATTGACTTCAAAATCCCCTTTGTGATCCAAGGGTTCTGGAGAGTAGTACTGCATCTGACAGTCTTCTCAGGAATTGTGTCCTTGATGGAATCTTGAATAATCTTTATCAGACTGTCATATGCAGTATCAGGAGTCACACTGTCATAGACAGAGTCCCATGACTTTGCCTGTAAGTTAACAGTTAAATGTTGTAAGGTTCTCTCATTGATTATTTTAGATTTAATTTTAAAGAGTGAAGGAGAGAATGATTTATCAGAACCAAAGAATATTACAATGGGAAAATGATCTGTGATGTCAGACTGCACAACTCCTGTCTCCAACTTAGTATTTTGAATATTAGTCACGATATTATCAATAATAGTTTTAGATGTCGGTGTAACTCTAGTAAATCTGTTAATGGTGGGGAAAAAGGAGGAGGAATGCAATGTGTTCATGAAGTCGTGTTTTGCCCCATCTTCCTTAGAAATATCAATGTTATAGTCACCAAGAAGTATGCAGTCCTTTTTTAGCTTATTCAATTTATGTAATAGATCTTCCAATTTACTGCAAAATATGTCAAGAGCAATATCTGGTGGACGATAGATAACACCGGCAATAAATGTTTTGTCAGACGCGTTAATCTCAATAAACAAAGACTCACAGTGGTCATCCTCTAAACAAAAATCACAGATATTGACTTGGAGACAGCTCTTGACGTAAAGGCAGACCCCTCCACCTATCCTATTAGGTCTGTTCTTAATGTATAGATTATACCCATCGAGATTAAGTAAATCGACATTTGAAAAGTCATTTAGCCAAGTTTCACTACATCCAATAACATCAAAATGACAGCTTAAGTTAGATAACAGGAAAGCTAAATCAGAGTGATGTTTGTTTAGGCTTCTGATGTTTAAATGTAACAGTGAATAATTATATATATCATTTACTGGTTTTAAATTTTCAAGGTCAAAAACATTACAACTGATTTTTCCACCCATATCAATGCAGTGCTGAGAATCTCCAACGATATTAAGACCATCAAAGCCCATATAAACAGTACAAATTGATCATGGAATTTTCTGGAATTACATTGAAACATTGACACTGCAATAGCCGCAAACGCCAACGGAGCAACCACACGCATACGCATACACACAACATATACATAAAAAAATATTGTAGTACCATTGTGTAATAATTTGTACCACGCCACAGTCATCAGCAACAACTTGCAATGAAAAGAAAAAAAAGAAGAAATAATAATAACCTCAAAATGAAACATGAAACATAAGATGTCTCTCACCATACCGCCCTAGAAACAGGCCTCCCGTGAAAGGGAGCAGTCTATTGTAAACATTAAGTCATATTAAAGTCCTGATAGAGAGACTATCTCCCGTTTTTGGGCGACCTGTGATCTTATGCGTTCCGTGAGGGCAAGGAGA
Organism: Rhinichthys klamathensis goyatoka; assembly: GCF_029890125.1. Taxonomy (NCBI): domain Eukaryota; kingdom Metazoa; phylum Chordata; class Actinopteri; order Cypriniformes; family Leuciscidae; genus Rhinichthys; species Rhinichthys klamathensis. The sequence continues at coordinate 67,192 of NW_026606770.1, read as the reverse complement.
CAATAAAGGCTTCAGCCTCAGCTACCGTTGGAAAATGTTTCCTACCTCCTGACTCCATCTTGATGTAAAGCCTGGCCGGGTACAGCAGGGCCGGCTTAAACCCTCGCTCGTACAACTCCGACATGACCACCTTGAACTCGTTCCGCTGCTGCACGACCTCTGGAGGATAATCCTCAAACACAAGGATGGAATGATCCCGGAATTTCAGCCTACCCCTCATGGACCGGGCATGACGGATGATCTTGTCCTTTACCTGGAACCTGAGGAGACGGATGATGACCGGTCTTGGCCGCTGGTTGGGTGCAGGTTTAAGTGCCAGGGCTCTATGGGCCCGTTCACATTCCACAGGCGAATTTAGGACCCCTCCAAAGACCTCCTCGAGCATCTTTGTGAAAAAGACTGTCGGTTGTATCCCCTCCACGGATTCAGGTACACCGATTACTCTGATGTTGTTACGCCGACTTCGTGATTCGAGGTCGACAACTTTAATTGCTAGTTTAGCATGGTCCGTCTGGAGCTTAGCGATAGCTTCATTTGCAGCTTTCAGGCATATCTCTCGCGCGTCACCTTCGCTCTCAAGAATTTCAAGTTTCTCAGCGTGTTCTGTCACTGTATTTATGACACAGTTCAATTTGGTCTCAAGAGCTGAGAAAGTTTGTTTGAAATCCTCGGAGATGGCAGTTCGATGAGACTCAAGCAGGTGGGTGAGTGACGCCATGGTGACCGCCTCGGCGTTTGAGTCGGTTTGCACCGCTTTAGCTTTCGGCATAGTTGTTGCAGATCAGCAAGATAGTAAATCCACCACTTTTGGATAGTTTTAGGAGCGAGTTAGGTTACAATCGTTGAGATTAATAAGCGAACATTTGTAAATGCAAGAGCGCGAGACGCAGCGTGCTTCACTTGTTACCACATCACGTGATCTCTAATTTTTTTACTTTTTAAAAGATGCACTTTTATCATGGATAGCTGCACTTTTATGATGGATAGATGCACTTTAATGATGGATAGATGCACTTTTATGATGGACAGATGCACTTTTATCATGGATAGATGCACTTTTATGATGGACAGATGCACTTTTATGATGGACAGATGCACTTTTATCATGGATAGATGCACTTTTATCATGGATAGATGCACTTTTATCATGGATAGATGCACTTTTATCATGGATAGATGCACTTTTATCATGGACAGATGCACTTTTATCATGGACAGATGCACTTTTATCATGGATAGATGCACTTTTATCATGGATAGCTGCACTTTTATGATGGATAGATGCACTTTAATGATGGATAGATGCACTTTTATGATGGACAGATGCACTTTTATCATGTATAGATGCACTTTTATGATGGATAGATGCACTTTTATCATGGATAGATGCACTTTTATCATGGATAGATGCACTTTTATCATGGACAGATGCACTTTTATCATGTATAGATGCACTTTTATGATGGATAGATGCACTTTTATGATGGATAGATGCACTTTTATGATGGACAGATGCACTTGTATCAGACACTTGAGAAGCAAAAATGACTTTTAGACTTAATATCTTTAGTCATTTAGCTTCTTCAGTAGATATACCTTGATTTAAGAATATTCAGAAATACTGTTTTGCAGTGAATACCTAAAACAACAACAAAAACTTATAGAGATATTTTCTTAAAACAAGTCTTAATATCTAAATTGAACAGCTTTGCTTCCGAGTAAATGTCTGGTTTTAAGGATGACTAGATATTTGACTGGAAATTGAGACAGAGATATTAGCACATCTTATTGATATTATAATTTTGGCCATTAAAATCAATCTTGAGATCCCTGAATTCTGCATTTTGTTGCACAATATCTCACAGTTTGAATGCAAGAACATGTTCTGCATCAAAAAACTCACATTTGAGGTGTATGGTATCATATAAACGTTAATAATAGCTTCAGTAATGATTACCTGGAGCACTTTCTGGTATTTCTGGAGCTCTTCCGGGTCCAGAGACACCGTCTCCTTCTCTATCAGTCGAGCTTCATAAACCTTTACCACGTCATCAGCCTTCAGCAGATCTTTCAGCAGCGTCTTCACCAAACTCAACCTGAAACGGTCAAAAACTGTGAGGACGGCTTTATTTATTATATTAATATGAATATTTCATAGCTATATTTTACAGCTGATATCACATTTATAATGTTTTTGCTGTTTTGAACTGAAGTGTTTCTTTAAGTGAATCTGATTGCAGACATCTAATATAAATCATCCGATCCGGTCCATCAAGTTCCACATAAAAACAGAAAATAATCAAATGATATGAAGCACCTTTCATTTGTGAACCAGTTCATAAACACTGGATTGTAAAAATATAGATACTGTATGTAATATATAATAACACAAAAATAACTGAAGTGGTTGTTTTGTTTGTTTGTTGTTGTTTTTAGTGGGACTTCGGTTTATCTGTTTACTGTTACATATTTTAGTGTCTTTTTGTCTCCCACTGGTTTGACATGAATCTTAAAATGTATAAATAAATCATAAAAAAATTTAATAAATTAAATAACAAGTGTGATTGCCGTTCAAAAGCTTGGCGTCAGTAAGATTTATTATTATTTTATTCATCAAGGATGCATTAAATTGATCAAAAGTGACAGTAAAGACGTTTATAATGTTACAAAAGATTCTATATCAAATAAATGCCGTTCTTTTGAACTTATTATTCTGGTATTTTTCATGTATTTGTTATACTTTACTTTTCATTACTGGAACTATAAACTTTTATTTAGTAACTTATCGCATCTGATTTTTGACAGTTTTCAGCATCGGCAATAATCAGAAATGTTTCTTGATCATCAAATCATCATGAAGAGTGGAGTAATGATGCTGAAAATTCAGCTTTAATCACAGGAATAAATTACAATTTACTATATATTCACATAGAAAACAGTTATTTTAAATTGTAATAATATTTTTTAAAAATTAATGTATTTTTGGCCAAATAAATGCACTTTCAAACATTTAAAAAAATCTTACGGACCCCAAACGTGTGAACAGTATTGTACCTCTACCATGAAATAATCGCATGAAATCATGGGAAGAGCAGGTGTACCTCTGTAGATGTGAGGCGGTGTAGTTCTCCAGGTTAGCCAGACTCTGGCCGATGACCTCCAGCTGACCCCGCAGGTATCTGGCTTTATCGGTGTCCTTCGCGTCTTTGAGTTCAGCCTGAACGCTTTCTCTCAGACTCACGAACTCTCCCTTCAGAGTCTGCACGTCCTTCTGAAAGACCTGAACACACCGGGACATCAGCAATACATGTCTGAGATCGTCCTCATGTCAGGGTTACACTATAAAACCCAAGCATTTCAGCAGCTCTTTATGGTACAGTCCACTTCCGCATGTATACACTACTACACAATTTACTTTTAACAGCAATTACAATAACTGGGTTATATCTAACCCTGAACCTGCCCCTATATACCTTATATAAGTGAACTGAAAGAACACATACTGTAAAATAAAGTGTAACCAGCATTTCTGTTAATTGGAAATAACGCTGAAATAAAATAAAATATAAATATTAGTTGGAAAACGTAAACAAAATGAAAATTAGAAACATTGCCTTGGAAATAAACTGAAATAAGTTCGAGTTCAAGCACTAAAATTACTAACAGAAAATAAATAAAAACCAAAACTAACTAAAATATTTCTTTTGTTGTCAAAAGCACATAACGAAATTAGTAACTAAAATTAACATGAAAAATAATAGTTAGTCAATTCGTTATAAATTAGCTTTTATTTTTATATTTTTCATGTTAATTTTAGTTAGTCAATTCGTTATGAATTAGCTTTTATATTTATATTTTTCATGTTAATTTTAGTTAGTCAATTCGTTATAAATTAGCTTTTATATTTATATTTTTCATGTTAATTTTAGTTAGTCAATTCGTTATGAATTAGCTTTTATTTTTATATTTTTCATGTTAATTTTAGTTAGTCAATTCGTTATAAATTAGCTTTTATTTTTATATTTTTCATGTTAATTGTAATTAGTCAATTTGTTATGAATTAGCTTTTATTTTTATATTTTTCATGTTAATTTTAGTTAGTCAATTCGTTATGAAGTTTATAAAAATGAAAGCTTTCATAACGAATTGACTAACTAAAATTAACATGAAAAATATTAAAATAAAAGCTAATTCATAACAAATTGACTAACTAAAATTACCATGAAAAATATAAAAATAAAAGCTAATTCATAACGAATTGACTAACTAATTGGCTAAAAGCTAATTTAAAATGTTAATACAACTATAATATAACTAAAGTCCCCTATTAAAGGGATAGTTCACCCAACACAGATTTATGCAGATCTGTCATTTGCTTCCGTGGTTTGTATGCATCAGTCTATATTTGCTATAAAAAAATGACTAACGTATTAAAGCAGTCAATAAAAGAGTCATATTTTGGTGGAAACGGTGATACATTTTATTTCTCAGGATTCTTTGATGAATATCAGATGAAAAAAATCAGATGCAATAAGTTACAAAATAAAAGTTTAACAAATAAAAAAAATAAAAATTACTAATAGAAAAAATGATATATATAAATAATCCTAAAATGGTGTTGTGTGTGTGATGCTCACCTGTGTGCTGGCGATGTGGCGACTGCACTCTTCAGGACCGTCCTCTCCTAACGGGATGTACAGGAAAGTGACGAGGGAAGATTCGGCCCGTTCCACGCTGAATCTGAGAGCGTTGAGCTGGTTCAGGAGTTTGATGCTCACGGCCGCAGAAAACTCCGATCCTTCTCCGCTAGCGGCTGCGACACACACAACACCGCAGAGACTCATTGTGTGTCTGTTATAGGCCATAATGTGTGTGTGTGTGTGAGAGAGTGTGGGTGGGAGAGTGTGTGTGTGTGTGTGTGTGTGTGTGTGTGTGTGTGTGTGTACACTAACCGTACGCGGGCAGATCCACCACGAGTTTGCCGTAGTGTGTGTGTGTGTGTGTGTGTGTGTGTACACTAACCGTACGCGGGCAGATCCACCACGAGTTTGCCGTAGTGCTGCTGGGCTCCTGAGAGCTGCTTCTCGATGAGCTGCTGGTCCTCGGCCCCGAACAGCTCGGATCCCTGACTGTGCTTCTTGAACTCCTGGAAGTGCATCTCCAGACTGCGGAGGATGCTGTTGGTTTCTTCCGGACCCATCTTGGCCAGCTACACACACACACACACACCAGCCAACACAAGCCTGGTTTAATGCCAAGTAATCAAACGTCAATTGTTTTGTTGCATGCTTTGCTTAAAGGAGTAGTTCACTTTTAAAAAAACTTTTGCTGATAATTTACTCACCCCCATGTCATCCAAGATGTCCATGTCTTTCTTTCTTCAGTCGAAAAGAAATTAAGGTTTTTGATGAAAACATTCCAGTAATTTTCCTCCATATAATGCACTTTGCTGGGCAGCAAACGGTTCAAGGTCCAAAAGACAGTTTCAGTGCAAACTGCAAACTGTTCAAAGGGCTTTAAACGATTCCAGACGATGAATAAGGGTCTTATCAAGCGAAACGATCGCTCATTTAAAAAAGAAATAACAAAGTTTAAGTTTTATAAGCTCAAATGCCCGCCTTGCTCTGTTCTGTGTGACTCTCCTGTTCGAACTCGTTCATCAAAATGAACAAATCTTTTTTCGAGTCATTTGATTCATTTAACGAACGAAATGAACGAATTGACTCGGAAAAAGATTTGTTCATTTTGATGAACGAGTTCGAACAGGAGAGTCACACAGAACAGAGCAAGGCGAGCATTTGAGCTTATAAAACTTAAACTTTGTTATTTCTTTTTTAAATGAGCGATCGTTTCGCTTGATAAGACCCTTATTCATCGTCTGGTGTCGTTTAAAGCCCTTTGAACAGTTTGCACTGAAACTGTCTTTTGGACCTTGAACCGTTTGCTGCCCAGTAAAGTGCATTATATGGAGAAAAATCCTGGAATGTTTTCATCAAAAACCTTAATTTCTTTTCGACTGAAGAAAGAAAGACATGGACATCTTGGATGACATGGGGGTGAGTAAATTATCAGCAAAAGTTTTTTTAAAAGTGAACTACTCCTTTAATGAACAAAAATACTAATGCACATTTTATATGCTACTTATATATATATATATATATATGAAGTGGATCAAAACCTTTCATCAAAGTTATACATGAATTTTGAACAATACCCGTTCTACTGTGTATTTATTAGTAGCATATAAAATGTGCATTAGTATTTTTGTTCATTATATATATTATCTATCCATCCATCATCTATCTATCCGTCTACATATATATATTTTTAAAGAAATTAACACTTTTATTCAGCAAGGATGCATTAAATTGATCAAAAGTGAGAGTAAGGACATTTATAATGTTACAAAAGGTTGCTGTTATTTTTTAACTTTCTATTCAGCAAAAATACTGAAAAATAAAATGTATCACAGTTTTCAACACTGATAATAATCATAAATGTTTCTTGAGCATCAGATCCTCATATTAGAGTGATTTCTGAAGGATCATGTGACACTGAAGACTGGAGTAATGATGCTGAAAATTCACAGGAATAAATTACACTTTACTAGATATTCACATAGAAAACAGATGATTTACAGTAGAATAATATTTCACAATTTTTACTGTATTTTTGATCAAATAAATGCAGCCTTGCTAAGCATTGATATGTAACATTGATACATAAATCATATAATTTTATTTTATTTTTAGGTAACAAAGTGTCCTTGTTACATGTAGTTACAATAATAATTTCTATAAATTGTGTATAATTACATGCAAGTAACCTTAACCACACCCTAATCCTAACCCGACATTCCTAACCCGACATTAAGTACATGTAGTTCATTATTATTACTCAGCACCTAAATGTATGATATAAATACAATTTAACACCTTAAAATAACTTATATATATATATATATATATATATATACATATATATATATATATATGGTTATATATAGAGATGCACCGATTACAATTTTCTAGGCCGATTCCGATTTCCGATTTTTCAGAGTTTGACCTGCCGATACGGATTTCATTTTTTCGAACCACTTTACAGCAAACACAAATATTTATTTTCTCTCTTTTCTTTAATAGAACATTTTACATAGAACATTTTTGAACAGTAATCGCTATAAAATAGGACTAGCCTATATAAATGACTCCTGGTGTGGGAAATTCACACACATCTAAAGTGCAGTGTTATGGAAGAACCATTTCCTTCTTTTCACATCCAATATCCAACTAAACAAAATGTTTTCATTTCAAAAAGAAAATTCATTTTCTTTTCTGACATATACTCCAGTTCTTGTTAAAACACGCCAGACATGCACATTTTTTGTGTGAAATCATATTTATTTTGTCCATCAAAAGTGTGCTTTCACTTTAATTGAGCGTAGGAGTGCAGCAGAAATAGACTCCGCGCTGAAACCCGATGCTCATGCGCGGCTCCTGCTCGCGGTGTGAATGCACTCAGTGATTTACATGCATGCCCGGAAATAATATGCGCTGCTCACGTTTGCGGTGTGAAATGGCTGTAATTCACGAGGTTTCCTACATGTGCGTTTGTGTGCACGTGTGATGCTGATGTTGCGCGATGTTAACCCTCTAGGCGCCACGGTTGAGTTTACTCGACAAGATGCGGTACTGAATAAAACGGCCGATTTCGTCAAATTGGGTGTGTAAGACAGGAAAACTGGTTATAGGGAACGACCACTTCTTGAGAAGACAAAGAACCCACTGCATAGTGGCATTTGGGCTCACTCTTGTGAAGGCCCCATCCGAGACTAGAGGTCTCACCTCTGAGTCATCCTAATCTACATTTCTTCCCCTCATCCCCCACTCCTTCCCTTTCATGTAGATCACCTGAAAACTCACATAAGAATATATATATGGTTTAATGTGAATGATTATTGTGTTTAGTATCATTTTAAAGGTCTCAGGGTGGCTGGTTCAGATGTCTCATTCCAAATAAGTAAAACAAAAGGTAATAAGGTTTTTTAGAAGTTTAGAGAAACTGGCACACAAAGAAAGGTGGACAAATGGCCTTTCTCCCCTACCCCCAAAATAAGGTGTAACCTGAATGCAAATTACCATTGAAAAGAAGTTCTGGCTATTTAATGGAATGCAGCAAGGGATCGTGGCTCTTTCTGTATCTCAGATAGCCCGTGGACGCTGAGTCGCCGAGACTCAGCATTCATGTATTTCATGTCGGGTAAAAGATTTTCCTCTTTGTTCTAGAACATTTGATGATTTGCATTGATTATCTTTCAACTGATTATGGAATTATTATAATACATTTACCTGACATAATAAATTGTTATATTTGATTATTCTAACAGACTTTGACTTTATTTTCATTGGAGTTAAAACGAATAGTCAAACATTAACGTATATTTAATGATACACAGATATCATTGAAAAACACTTTCATTTTATGGAGTCAGATGAAACGAGTTAATACATAAGATAATAGGGGTGTAACGATATTCGAACCGAACCGAAAAACCGCGATACAGAACACACGATTCGAATCGCGATACTCTCATTGCGTACCGAACACGCCCCTCCGCGCCCCCTGCTACCCCGGCCCCGCCCAGCCCGGCTCAATGGACATCTCATGTCTTGTGTACAGTACACAACGAATTCAGTTTTGTAGCTAACCACCATTAACACCAAATAACAAGCTCCGTGTTTTGTTACTTTCGATAATAAGCAAGGTGTAATCTTTCAAATTCTGTCTATTTGATCACGAAATGCAAACAATAAATGGCGTTTTGGCGCTCTTTGATGTGGCGTGACAGATCGCTGTAGGTAACGTTAGGCCTACTAAGCTCCTCATTTCAAACGGCAACGCGGCGCGCGGGTAAACACGATCATCTCTTCCTCAGTTACAGAATGGACACCTGAAGGTATGTTGAAAGATGCAGTATACTTACTGAAAGGCATCATAACTCGTGTAATCGCTCAATCAGTGTTTCAACAGCGGAAAGACGTCAATAAAACAGCATAGCTTGTCACCAGCATTATATTTACCTCAACAGGCAAGTGATTCAGTGTCCACAACTTCCTATAAATGGTTCCTATAAATGAACTCTTGCACTAAATAAATGCACTATGTTAACCTATATATTATATTTTACTTAACCTGTTAATGATATCTTGATTATTTAATGTATGTTTAAAATATCTTTCATGAAAATGACAACTGTGTAAAGTATTATATTTCAATAACAAATTAGAGTAAAACACAAGTTAATGCAAAAACTGCCTTGTGTTCAGTTTACATGTTTTCATTCAATGTGTTGTGTGTTGATTATTATATCTAAAAAATAAATAGCATCTGAATTTAGGTTAAAAGTCTAGGCTACAACCTTTAATGTTATAGTAATGTGCGGCTCCCTATACAGTTTACAGATTTAGCAGATTTTTTTTTAATCCTTGTGAAACGTTTAATTGTAATTGAATTAATTTAAAGACAAAGACAATTTTTTCATTAAACCACTGTTTAAAAAAGAAAAGAAAAAAAAAAGCAATTTTAGCTTTCTAAACCGAACCGAATCGAACCGAACCGAGACGTCAAAACCGTGGGAAAACCGAACCGTCAATTTTGTGTATCGTTACACCCCTATAAGATAATGTATTGCATTTGATTAAAAATCCCTTTGCCATGATGGGAAAAGATGGAACACTGCGTGATACCTTCACCTCTAATCGATGCCGCCATTGGATCGAATTAGACGGACTTACAGGTGTCAAATTTCGTTCGACCTCCCCTCCACTGGATGGCAGACATGTCATACTTCATCCCCGACTAAAAAACGTCATGCTTCTATACAAAATGTTCGAGTTGGAGCGCATTGAATCAGTGCGAGCAAAAGCGGAGCTAGTGTGCGAGTGAGCCGTTTTATCAGAGCCTCTCCGCGGTCGCGGCGACAGTATTGTGGTGGAGACTTTGTCTAATGCCACTGGGTATTTTAGACGAGGTCGAGGTATCCATAGGACAGTTAGGGGGCGACGTGGAGGCAGGGTGAGGAGTCGCAATGACAATGACAGCAGTCCGAGCTGTGCACACTCGTATCATCTCACTCATGATCTGGGCCTTGCCGTCGCGAGTGAGCGCTTGAACTAAACAGGTCTTGTCTACTTGTGTTTGTGTGTCATATGAATAATATATATGTGCCCCATACATGGAATCAAGAGTGCCTACTGTATTTAGTAAATGGAAAATCTCTACAGCAAAAGGCCAACCGCTACATGCATTCGGTTTGTTTCTACCATTTATTAGTAATGATTTACACAGTTTGTTTACTACTTACTATATACCTGAGCATTCAGTATTGTGCAATATAGCATACAGAAGGTGAGGGAAATTTTGGGGGGGTGGAAGAAGTGCTGCATTTTATCATTTAATCTAAGATTGCCGCCGCCATATGACGTCAAAATATGCGATTTAGAGGGGAAAATGTAACCCCTACATAAACTTTGGGTCATCCTTAATATTTCTCTAATTTACAGAAAGTCTCTATCTTTAATCACTTTTAAGATATAGCCTTTTGAAAATAAGATGTCAAAATCGAACGTTTTAGGAAAAAAAGAGTGCATTTGACCGGCATAAAATCGGCATGTGTCAGACTGACCGGCCGGTCGCCGATCACGTGAACATCGGCCAATTCCGGTCACCAGCCGATCAATCGGTGCATCTCTAGTTATATATATACAGTTGATGGGTTATGTTTTGTCCTGTGCCGGTTTACCATATTGATGGTGAGTGAGTTGATAAGGTTGATGTCCAGGAGACAGTATTGCCAGGAGATCATACTCTTGACGTTGATGTACAGCTGATTCCACACGCCTAGAATGGCCTCGTAATACTGAGAGTTCCTGCAGGCAAACACACTAAACACGTCATATCTACACGACACACTGATCTCGGTCATATCTACACGACACACTGATCTCGGTCATATCTACACGACACACTGATCTCGGTCATATCTACACGACACACTGATCTCGGTCATATCTACACGACACACTGATCTCGGTCATATCTACACGACACACTGATCTCGGTCATATCTACACGACACACTGATCTCGGTCATATCTACACAACACACTGATCTCGGTCATATCTACACAACACACTGATCTCGGTCATATCTACACAACACACTGATCTCGGTCATATCTACACAACACACTGATCTCGGTCATATCTACACAACACACTGATCTCGGTCATATCTACACAACACACTGATCTCGGTCATATCTACACAACACACTGATCTCGGTCATATCTACACAACACACTGATCTCGGTCATATCTACACAACACACTGATCTCGGTGATATCTACACAACACACTGATCTCGGTCATATCTACACAACACACTGATCTCGGTCATATCTACACAACACACTGATCTCGGTCATATCTACACAACACACTGATCTCGGTCATATCTACACAACACACTGATCTCGGTCATATCTACACAACACACTGATCTCGGTCATATCTACACAACACACTGATCTCGGTCATATCTACACAACACACTGATCTCGGTCATATCTACACAACACACTGATCTCGGTCATATCTACACAACACACTGATCTCGGTCATATCTACACGACACACTGATCTCGGTCATATCTACACGACACACTGATCACGGTCATATCTACACGACACACTGATCTCGGTCATATCTACACAACACACTGATCTCGGTCATATCTACACAACACACTGATCTCGGTCATATCTACACAACACACTGATCTCGGTCATATCTACACGACACACTGATCTCGGTCATATCTACACGACACACTGATCACGGTCATATCTACACGACACACTGATCTCGGTCATATCTACACAACACACTGATCTCGGTCATATCTACACAACACACTGATCTCGGTCATATCTACACAACACACTGATCTCGGTCATATCTACACAACACACTGATCTCGGTCATATCTACACAACACACTGATCTCGGTCATATCTACACAACACACTGATCACGGTCATATCTACACGACACACTGATCGCGGTCATATCTACACAACACACTGATCTCGGTCATATCTACACAACACACTGATCTCGGTCATATCTACACGACACACTGATCACGGTCATATCTACACGACACACTGATCGCGGTCATATCTACACGACACACTGATCGCGGTCATATCTACACAACACACTGATCTCGGTCATATCTACACGACACACTGATCTCGGTCATATCTACACGACACACTGATCACGGTCATATCTACACAACACACTGATCACGGTCATATCTACACAACACACTGATCTCGGTCATATCTACACGACACACTGATCACGGTCATATCTACACGACACACTGATCGCGGTCATATCTACACAACACACTGATCTCGGTCATATCTACACGACACACTGATCTCGGTCATATCTACACGACACACTGATCACGGTCATATCTACACGACACACTGATCGCGGTCATATCTACACGACACACTGATCGCGGTCATATCTACACGACACACTGATCACGGTCATATCTACACGACACACTGATCGCGGTCATATCTACACGACACACTGATCGCGGTCATATCTACACAACACACTGATCTCGGTCATATCTACACAACACACTGATCTCGGTCATATCTACACGACACACTGATCGCGGTCATATCTACACGACACACTGATCGCGGTCATATCTACACAACACACTGATCTCGGTCATATCTACACGACACACTGATCTCGGTCATATCTACACGACACACTGATCTCGGTCATATCTACACGACACACTGATCTCGGTCATATCTACACGACACACTGATCTCGGTCATATCTACACAACACACTGATCTCGGTCATATCTACACGACACACTGATCGCGGTCATATCTACACGACACACTGATCTCGGTCATATCTACACAACTGATCGCGGTCATATCTACACGACACACTGATCGCGGTCATATCTACACGACACACTGATCTCGGTCATATCTACACAACACACTGATCTCGGTCATATCTACACGACACACTGATCTCGGTCATATCTACACAACACACTGATCTCGGTCATATCTACACGACACACTGATCTCGGTCATATCTACACGACACACTGATCTCGGTCATATCTACACGACACACTGATCTCGGTCATATCTACACGACACACTGATCTCGGTCATATCTACACGACACACTGATCGCGGTCATATCTACACGACACACTGATCTCGGTCATATCTACACAACACACTGATCTCGGTCATATCTACACGACACACTGATCACGGTCATATCTACACAACACACTGATCACGGTCATATCTACACAACACACTGATCACGGTCATATCTACACAACACACTGATCACGGTCATATCTACACAACACACTGATCACGGTCATATCTACACAACACACTGATCACGGTCATATCTACACGACACACTGATCTCGGTCATATCTACACGACACACTGATCACGGTCATATCTACACGACACACTGATCTCGGTCATATCTACACAACACACTGATCTCGGTCATATCTACACAACACACTGATCTCGGTCATATCTACACAACACACTGATCTCGGTCATATCTACACAACACACTGATCTCGGTCATATCTACACAACACACTGATCTCGGTCATATCTACACAACACACTGATCACGGTCATATCTACACGACACACTGATCGCGGTCATATCTACACAACACACTGATCTCGGTCATATCTACACAACACACTGATCTCGGTCATATCTACACGACACACTGATCACGGTCATATCTACACGACACACTGATCGCGGTCATATCTACACGACACACTGATCGCGGTCATATCTACACAACACACTGATCTCGGTCATATCTACACGACACACTGATCGCGGTCATATCTACACAACACACTGATCTCGGTCATATCTACACAACACACTGATCTCGGTCATATCTACACGACACACTGATCTCGGTCATATCTACACAACACACTGATCGCGGTCATATCTACACAACACACTGATCGCGGTCATATCTACACAACACACTGATCGCGGTCATATCTACACGACACACTAATCGCGGTCATATCTACACAACACACTGATCTCGGTCATATCTACACGACACACTGATCGCGGTCATATCTACACGACACACTGATCGCGGTCATATCTACACAACACACTGATCTCGGTCATATCTACACGACACACTGATCTCGGTCATATCTACACAACACACTGATCTCGGTCATATCTACACGACACACTGATCTCGGTCATATCTACACGACACACTGATCTCGGTCATATCTACACGACACACTGATCTCGGTCATATCTACACGACACACTGATCTCGGTCATATCTACACGACACACTGATCGCGGTCATATCTACACGACACACTGATCTCGGTCATATCTACACAACTGATCGCGGTCATATCTACACGACACACTGATCGCGGTCATATCTACACGACACACTGATCTCGGTCATATCTACACAACACACTGATCGCGGTCATATCTACACGACACACTGATCTCGGTCATATCTACACAACACACTGATCTCGGTCATATCTACACGACACACTGATCGCGGTCATATCTACACGACACACTGATCGCGGTCATATCTACACGACACACTGATCGCGGTCATATCTACACGACACACTGATCTCGGTCATATCTACACGACACACTGATCTCGGTCATATCTACACAACACACTGATCGCGGTCATATCTACACGACACACTGATCGCGGTCATATCTACACGACACACTGATCTCGGTCATATCTACACGACACACTGATCACGGTCATATCTACACAACACACTGATCTCGGTCATATCTACACAACACACTGATCGCGGTCATATCTACACAACACACTGATCGCGGTCATATCTACACAACACACTGATCGCGGTCATATCTACACAACACACTGATCGCGGTCATATCTACACAACACACTGATCTCGGTCATATCTACACGACACACTGATCTCGGTCATATCTACACAACACACTGATCTCGGTCATATCTACACAACACACTGATCTCGGTCATATCTACACAACTGATCTCGGTCATATCTACACGACACACTGATCTCGGTCATATCTACACAACACACTGATCTCGGTCATATCTACACAACACACTGATCGCGGTCATATCTACACAACTGATCTCGGTCATATCTACACGACACACTGATCTTGGTCATATCTACACAACACACTGATCTCGGTCATATCTCATATCTACACAACACACTGATCTCGGTCATATCTACACAACTGATCTCGGTCATATCTACACGACACACTGATCTCGGTCATATCTACACAACACACTGATCTCGGTCATATCTACACAACACACTGATCGCGGTCATATCTACACAACTGATCTCGGTCATATCTACACGACACACTGATCTTGGTCATATCTACACAACACACTGATCTCGGTCATATCTACACAACACACTGATCGCGGTCATATCTACACAACACACTGATCGCGGTCATATCTACACAACACAATGATCGCGGTCATATCTACACAATCGCGGTCATATCTACACAACACACTGATCTCGGTCATATCTACACAACACACTGATCTCGGTCAGATCTACACGACACACTGATCACGGTCATATCTACACAACACACTGATCTCGGTCATATCTACACAACACACTGATCTCGGTCATATCTACACAACACACTGATTTCGGTCATATCTACACGACACACTGATCACGGTCATATCTACACAACACACTGATCTCGGTCATATCTACACAACACACTGATCTCGGTCATATCTACACAACTGATCGCGGTCATATCTACACAACACACTGATCGCGGTCATATCTACACAACACACTGATCGCGGTCATATCTACACAACACACTGATCGCGGTCATATCTACACAACACACTGATCGCGGTCATATCTACACAACACACTGATCTCGGTCATATCTACACAACACACTGATCTCGGTCAGATCTACACGACACACTGATCACGGTCATATCTACACAACACACTGACACTGATCGCGGTCATATCTACACAACACACTGATCGCGGTCATATCTACAAAACACACTGATCGCGGTCATATCTACACAACACACTGATCTCGGTCATATCTACACAACACACTGATCTCGGTCAGATCTACACAACACACTGATCTCGGTCAGATCTACACGACACACTGATCACGGTCATATCTACACAACACACTGATCTCGGTCATATCTACACAACACACTGATCTCGGTCATATCTACACAACACACTGATCTCGGTCAGATCTACACGACACACTGATCTCGGTCATATCTACACAACACACTGATCGCGGTCATATCTACACAACACACTGATCGCGGTCATATCTACACAACACACTGATCGCGGTCATATCTACACAACTGATCTCGATCATATCTACACAACACACTGATCGCGGTCATATCTACACAACACACTGATCGCGGTCATATCTACACAATCGCGGTCATATCTAAACAACACACTGATCTCGGTCATATCTACACAACACACTGATCTCGGTCAGATCTACACGACACACTGATCACGGTCATATCTACACAACACACTGATCTCGGTCATATCTACACAACACACTGATCTCGGTCATATCTACACAACTGATCGCGGTCATATCTACACAACACACTGATCGCGGTCATATCTACACAACACACTGATCGCGGTCATATCTACACAACACACTGATCGCGGTCATATCTACACAACACACTGATCGCGGTCATATCTACACAACACACTGATCTCGGTCATATCTACACGACACACTGATCTCGGTCATATCTACACAACACACTGATCTCGGTCATATCTACACAACACACTGATCTCGGTCATATCTACACAACTGATTTCGGTCATATCTACACGACACACTGATCTCGGTCATATCTACACAACACACTGATCTCGGTCATATCTACAAAACACACTGATCGCGGTCATATCTACACAACTGATCTCGGTCATATCTACACGACACACTGATCTCGGTCATATCTACACAACACACTGATCTCGGTCATATCTACACAACTGATCTCGGTCATATCTACACAACACACTGATTGCGGTCATATCTACACAACACACTGATCGCGGTCATATCTACACAACACACTGATCTCGGTCAGATCTACACAACACACTGATCTCGGTCAGATCTACACAACACACTGATCTCGGTCAGATCTACACGACACACTGATCTCGGTCATATCTACACAACTGATCGCGGTCATATCTACACAACACACTGATCGCGGTCATATCTACACAACACACTGATCGCGGTCATATCTACACAACACACTGATCGCGGTCATATCTACACAACACACTGATCTCGGTCATATCTACACAACACACTGATCTCGGTCATATCTACACAACTGATCGCGGTCATATCTACACAACACACTGATCGCGGTCATATCTACACAACACACTGATCGCGGTCATATCTACACAACACACTGATCTCGGTCATATCTACACAACACACTGACACTGATCGCGGTCATATCTACACAACACACTGATCGCGGTCATATCTACAAAACACACTGATCGCGGTCATATCTACACAACACACTGATCTCGGTCATATCTACACAACACACTGATCTCGGTCATATCTACACAACACACTGATCTCGGTCAGATCTACACGACACACTGATCTCGGTCAGATCTACACGACACACTGATCTCGGTCATATCTACACAACACACTGATCACGGTCATATCTACAAAACACACTGATCGCGGTCATATCTACACAACACACTGATCTCGGTCATATCTACACAACACACTGATCTCGGTCATATCTACACAACACACTGATCTCGGTCATATCTACACAACACACTGATCTCGGTCAGATCTACACGACACACTGATCTCGGTCATATCTACACAACACACTGATCGCGGTCATATCTACACAACACACTGATCTCGGTCATATCTACACAACACACTGATCTCGGTCATATCTACACAACACACTGATCTCGGTCAGATCTACACGACACACTGATCACGGTCATATCTACACAACACACTGATCTCGGTCATATCTACACAACACACTGATCTCGGTCAGATCTACACGACACACTGATCTCGGTCATATCTACACGACACACTGATCTCGGTCATATCTACACAACACACTGATCTCGGTCATATCTACACAACTGATCGCGGTCATATCTACACAACTGATCGCGGTCATATCTACACGACACACTGATCTCGGTCATATCTACACAACTGATCGCGGTCATATCTACACAACTGATCTCGGTCATATCTACACGACACACTGATCACGGTCATATCTACACAACACACTGATCTCGGTCATATCTACACAACACACTGATCTCGGTCATATCTACACAACTGATCGCGGTCATATCTACACAACTGATCGCGGTCATATCTACACAACACACTGATCGCGGTCATATCTACACAACACACTGATCGCGGTCATATCTACACAACACACTGATCTCGGTCATATCTACACAACACACTGATCTCGGTCATATCTACACGACACACTGATCGCGGTCATATCTACACAACACACTGATCTCGGTCATATCTACACAACACACTGATCTCGGTCATATCTACACGACACACTGATCACGGTCATATCTACACGACACACTGATCTCGGTCATATCTACACGACACACTGATCACGGTCATATCTACACAATACACTGATCTCGGTCATATCTACACGACACACTGATCTCGGTCATATCTACACGACACACTGATCTCGGTCATATCTACACGACACACTGATCACGGTCATATCTACACAACACACTGATCTCGGTCATATCTACACGACACACTGATCTCGGTCATATCTACACAACACACTGATCTCGGTCATATCTACACGACACACTGATCTCGGTCATATCTACACAACACACTGATCTCGGTCATATCTACACGACACACTGATCACGGTCATATCTACACAACACACTGATCGCGGTCATATCTACACGACACACTGATCACGGTCATATCTACACAACACACTGATCTCGGTCATATCTACACAACACACTGATCGCGGTCATATCTACACAACTGATCTCGGTCATATCTACACAACACACTGATCTCGGACATATCTACACAACACACTGATCTCGGTCATATCTACACGACACACTGATCTCGGTCATATCTACACAACACACTGATCTCGGTCATATCTACACAATACACTGATCACGGTCATATCTACACAACACACTGATCTCGGTCATATCTACACAACACACTGATCTCGATCATATCTACACAACACACTGATCTCGGTCATATCTACACGACACACTGATCTCGGTCATATCTACACAACACACTGATCTCGGTCATATCTACACAATACAATGATCACGGTCATATCTACACAACACACTGATCATGGTCATATCTACACAACACACTAATCTCGGTCATATCTACACAACACACTGATCTCGGTCATATCTACACAACACACTGATCTCGGTCATATCTACACGACACACTGATCTCGGTCAGATCTACACGACACACTGACCACGGTCATATCTACACAACACACTGATCTCGGTCATATCTACACAACACACTGATCTCGGTCAGATCTACACGACACACTGATCACGGTCATATCTACACAACACACTGATCTCGGTCATATCTACACAACACACTGATCTCGGTCATATCTACACAACACACTGATCTCGGTCATATCTACACAACACACTGATCTCGGTCAGATCTACACAACACACTGATCACGGTCATATCTACACAACACACTGATCTCGGTCATATCTACACAACACACTGATCACGGTCATATCTACACAACACACTGATCTCGGTCATATCTACACAACTGATCGCGGTCATATCTACACGACACACTGATCGCGGTCATATCTACACAACACACTGATCTCGGTCATATCTACACAACTGATCGCGGTCATATCTACACGACACACTGATCACGGTCATATCTACACAACACACTGATCTCGGTCATATCTACACAACACACTGATCTCGGTCATATCTACACAACTGATCGCGGTCATATCTACACGACACACTGATCACGGTCATATCTACACAACACACTGATCTCGGTCATATCTACACGACACACTGATCTCGGTCATATCTACACAACACACTGATCTCGGTCATATCTACACAACTGATCGCGGTCATATCTACACGACACACTGATCACGGTCATATCTACACAACACACTGATCTCGGTCATATCTACACAACTGATCGCGGTCATATCTACACGACACACTGATCGCGGTCATATCTACACAACACACTGATCTCGGTCATATCTACACAACTGATCGCGGTCATATCTACACGACACACTGATCACGGTCATATCTACACAACACACTGATCTCGGTCATATCTACACGACACACTGATCTCGGTCATATCTACACAACACACTGATCTCGGTCATATCTACACAACTGATCGCGGTCATATCTACACGACACACTGATCACGGTCATATCTACACAACACACTGATCTCGGTCATATCTACACGACACACTGATCTCGGTCATATCTACACAACACACTGATCTCGGTCATATCTACACAACTGATCGCGGTCATATCTACACGACACACTGATCACGGTCATATCTACACAACACACTGATCTCGGTCATATCTACACGACACACTGATCTCGGTCATATCTACACAACACACTGATCTCGGTCATATCTACACAACTGATCGCGGTCATATCTACACGACACACTGATCACGGTCATATCTACACAACACACTGATCTCGGTCATATCTACACGACACACTGATCTCGGTCATATCTACACAACACACTGATCGCGGTCATATCTACACAACTGATCGCGGTCATATCTACACGACACACTGATCACGGTCATATCTACACAACACACTGATCGCGGTCATATCTACACGACACACTGATCACGGTCATATCTACACAACACACTGATCTCGGTCATATCTACACAACTGATCGCGGTCATATCTACACGACACACTGATCACGGTCATATCTACACGACACACTGATCACGGTCATATCTACACGACACACTGATCACGGTCATATCTACACAACACACTGATCTCGGTCATATCTACACAACACACTGATCTCGGTCATATCTACACGACACACTGATCTCGGTCATATCTACTCGACACACTGATCTCGGTCATATCTACACGACACACTGATCTCGGTCATATCTACACAACACACTGATCACGGTCATATCTACACGACACACTGATCTCGGTCATATCTACACAACACACTGATCTCGGTCATATCTACACAACTGATCGCGGTCATATCTACACGACACACTGATCACGGTCATATCTACACGACACACTGATCACGGTCATATCTACACGACACACTGATCACGGTCATATCTACACAACACACTGATCTCGGTCATATCTACACAACACACTGATCTCGGTCATATCTACACGACACACTGATCTCGGTCATATCTACACAACACACTGATCGCGGTCATATCTACACGACACACTGATCACGGTCATATCTACACAACACACTGATCTCGGTCATATCTACACAACTGATCGCGGTCATATCTACACGACACACTGATCACGGTCATATCTACACGACACACTGATCACGGTCATATCTACACGACACACTGATCACGGTCATATCTACACAACACACTGATCTCGGTCATATCTACACAACACACTGATCTCGGTCATATCTACACGACACACTGATCTCGGTCATATCTACTCGACACACTG
This sequence comes from Rhinichthys klamathensis goyatoka, assembly GCF_029890125.1. Taxonomy (NCBI): domain Eukaryota; kingdom Metazoa; phylum Chordata; class Actinopteri; order Cypriniformes; family Leuciscidae; genus Rhinichthys; species Rhinichthys klamathensis. The sequence goes on along the minus strand of NW_026606770.1, from coordinate 45,012 downwards.
ATCTCGGTCATATCTACACGACACACTGATCTCGGTCATATCTACACAACACACTGATCACGGTCATATCTACACGACACACTGATCTCGGTCATATCTACACAACACACTGATCTCGGTCATATCTACACAACTGATCGCGGTCATATCTACACGACACACTGATCACGGTCATATCTACACGACACACTGATCACGGTCATATCTACACGACACACTGATCACGGTCATATCTACACAACACACTGATCTCGGTCATATCTACACAACACACTGATCTCGGTCATATCTACACGACACACTGATCTCGGTCATATCTACTCGACACACTGATCTCGGTCATATCTACACGACACACTGATCTCGGTCATATCTACACAACACACTGATCACGGTCATATCTACACGACACACTGATCTCGGTCATATCTACACAACACACTGATCACGGTCATATCTACACGACACACTGATCTCGGTCATATCTACACGACACACTGATCTCGGTCATATCTACTCGACACACTGATCTCGGTCATATCTACACGACACACTGATCTCGGTCATATCTACACAACACACTGATCACGGTCATATCTACACGACACACTGATCTCGGTCATATCTACACAACACACTGATCACGGTCATATCTACACGACACACTGATCTCGGTCATATCTACACGACACACTGATCTCGGTCATATCTACACGACACACTGATCACGGTCATATCTACACAACACACTGATCACGGTCATATCTACACGACACACTGATCTCGGTCATATCTACACGACACACTGATCTCGGTCATATCTACTCGACACACTGATCTCGGTCATATCTACACGACACACTGATCTCGGTCATATCTACACAACACACTGATCACGGTCATATCTACACGACACACTGATCTCGGTCATATCTACACGACACACTGATCTCGGTCATATCTACACGACACACTGATCTCGGTCATATCTACACAACACACTGATCACGGTCATATCTACACGACACACTGATCTCGGTCATATCTACACGACACACTGATCTCGGTCATATCTACACAACACACTGATCACGGTCATATCTACACGACACACTGATCTCGGTCATATCTACACGACACACTGATCTCGGTCATATCTACACGACACACTGATCTCGGTCATATCTACACAACACACTGATCACGGTCATATCTACACGACACACTGATCTCGGTCATATCTACACGACACACTGATCTCGGTCATATCTACTCGACACACTGATCTCGGTCATATCTACACGACACACTGATCTCGGTCATATCTACACAACACACTGATCACGGTCATATCTACACGACACACTGATCTCGGTCATATCTACACAACACACTGATCACGGTCATATCTACACGACACACTGATCTCGGTCATATCTACACGACACACTGATCTCGGTCATATCTACACGACACACTGATCTCGGTCATATCTACACAACACACTGATCTCGGTCATATCTACACAACACACTGATCTCGGTCATATCTACACAACACACTGATCTCGGTCATATCTACACAACACACTGATCTCGGTCATATCTACACGACACACTGATCACGGTCATATCTACACAACACACTGATCTCGGTCATATCTACACAACACACTGATCTCGGTCATATCTACACGACACACTGATCACGGTCATATCTACACGACACACTGATCACGGTCATATCTACACGACACACTGATCACGGTCATATCTACACAACACACTGATCTCGGTCATATCTACAAATTAGAATATGGTGCAAAAGTTCATTTATTTCAGTTATTCAACTTAAAAGGTGAAACTAATATATTATATAGACTAATTACATGCAAAGTGAGATATTTCAAGCCTTTATTTGTTATAATTTTGATGATTATGGCTTACAGCTTATGAAAACCTTTTCACAATATTCTAATTTTGACTTTGGGATTTTCATAAGCTGTAAGTACGTCTGTGTGTGTGTGTGTGTGTGTGTGTGTGTGTGTGAGAGAGAGAGAGAGAGAGAGAGAGAGAGAGTGTGTGTGTGTGTGTGTGTGTGTGTGTGTGTGTGTGTGTGTGTGTGTGAGAGAGAGAGAGAGAGAGTGTGAGTGTGTGTGTGTGTGTGTGTGTGTGTGTGTGAGAGAGAGAGAGAGAGAGAGAGAGAGAGAGAGAGAGAGAGAGAGAGAGAGAGAGAGAGAGAGAGTGAGTGTGAGTGTGAGTGTGAGTGTGTGTGTGTGTGTGTGTGTGTGTGTGTGTGTGTGTGTGTGTGTGTGTGTGTGTGTGAGACGTACTTGTTGGCCAGGCTGATGGCCAGTGGGTTTGGCGGCGGCACTAACAGACACACTGAGGGAATCTGCATGTCCATTCCTCCAGGTCCCGTCACCAGCCATGTGGTTCTCTCCGAGTTATCCTTCAGGATCCCTTCATCTCCCTTACGGATCGTCTTCTGCAGACGCCACACACACACACACACACACACACACACACACACTGTGACACACGCATAACCAGAACTGCCCTCCAAACCAACACTTTATTTTAATTCTTGTCCCCCAATGAAGAATTTACACAGAAATGTAAAACAGTTTGGAATCATTATGTTTTTGAAAGAGTCTCTTCTGCTACTCTTCATCTTCTTCTCTGTGGGCCTCGAGTGAGTTCTCGTAGTGTAACAGGGCAGCGCTTCTGTACGTCACACACACATGACCAGCGTCGGCCAATAGTGAGCCTGTGTGTGACGTACACCAGAAGCGCTGCGCTGTTACACTACGAGAACTCACTCGAGGCCCACAGAGAAGAAGATGAAGAGTTGAATAAAGTCGTTATTTTTGTGTGTTTTTTGCGCACAGAAAGTATTCTCGTCGCTTGATAAACTTAAGGTTGAGCCGCTGTCGTCACTCGGACTATTTTAACGATGTCTTTAATAACTTTCTGTTCCGGCAAGTTTGAATTACAATAGAAGCCTATGGAGGAGTGAGACAGCTCTCAGATTTAATCACAAATATCTTCATTTGTGTCCCGAAGATGAAGGAAAGTCTGACGGGGTTGAACAACACGAGGGATTGTCATTACTGACAGAGTTTACATGTTTGGGGGAACAAGTATTAGTAGTAGTAGCCTTTATTGTCATTGGTCACAAGTACCAACGAAATTAGCCATCAACCTGTCCATACAAACATACATACAATATGACAAGGGGGACAGGACAGGAAGACAGAGCATTTAGGAAGAAAATACAGCATAACATGAGGAGAGGTGAGGAGAAAAAAAAGGCAACCCCCAGACTATGCTCCTGTGAGGAGTACAGTTTGGGAACAGTAAAAAAACACCTCAGCAACATTTGCACATAATCAGTACACTCTACAAACATGAACACACAAGACTTGCAACAGGGGAGGGGAGTGGGGGATGGAGGTAACCCAACTATCCCTTTAAAGAGCATATTGCAGGTAAAAAAAAAATCTAAATTAATATATAACCTTGTATGAAAATACCATATGAAAAGTTAATGCAGGATTTAAAATGTTTTAAAACGACATAAGGGCACTAATTTAGTAGATAAAGTGAGCGTTTCTTGGACTGCTCGTAAAAACGGCTTTTTTTTTCAAAATCGCGTCATTTTACGTCCCGCTAGGGAGCCTCAGCCTCGGCTCAGTGCAGAGGAGGCTGTGTTCAGTGAGAGCGGCCGTGAGTCAGTGTGTTTTCGGTAGTTTTTGTATTTTAATTTATCATCGTCATGGTAAATTATTGTTTGTGGAGGTTGCAAAAACTCCGGCCTGTCAGGACATCGAGTCCACAGGTTTCCATAACAAGAAAAGGGACGGTGTTGTTGTATATCTTTCGTGCCTGGTGCGGTTTGTGCAGGTGAAGAGACGGGATTTCTCTTCCGCATCGGAAACGCGGTCGTGTGTAGCGTTCACTTCAGATCCGGTGATTATCATCCCGGCGATATGATGGAGTTTAATATGGGATGGGATGCCGAAGCAAGAATATTGATCGTCTAATACTGTACCAATGGCATGAAATAGTGTGATATAGGTAGTCATGCCCTAAATAGAGGCAACTTGTAATTGAAAAACAAAATTACTCAGGTTGTTTAAGTATTCAAATCTTTAATTTTCTGTTTATGTTATAACCCAGGTGAAAAATATGTATTAAAAATGTACTTGGGTATGTTTTTAGTACAATAGAAATATACTCAAGTATAGTTTTTATACATTTAATAGTATAAATCTACCCTAAACATACTCATGTCTGCTGGCCTGACATACGATGGTAATAATCTACAATATTGTGAGCACAGTGTATATCGTTAGCGAACGTGTATATCTATAAGCACGTCTCTCACCAAGACACCTGTCCTGTTCTCCACTGGTTCTCACACCACAACTCATGGTGTCTCTGACCGTTCTGTCTGACATTAATCCTGGCCTGTCCTGCTCTCTTGGCAGCATAGCAGGCTCATAGCAGGCTCATCACAGGCTCATAGCAGGCTCATCACAGGCTCATAGCAGGCTCATAGCAGGCTCATAGCAGGCTCATCACAGGCTCATAGAAGGCTCATAACAGGCTCATAACAGGCTCATAGCAGGCTCATAGCAGGCTCATAGCAGGCTCATAACAGGCTCATAGCAGGCTCATAGCAGGCTCATAGCAGGCTCATAGCAGGCTCATAACAGGCTCATAACAGGCTCATAACAGGCTCATAACAGGCTCATAGCAGGCTCATAACAGGCTCATAACAGGCTCATAGCAGGCTCATAGCAGGCTCATAGCAGGCTCATAGCAGGCTCATAACAGGCTCATAGCAGGCTCATAACAGGCTCATAACAGGCTCATAGCAGGCTCATAGCAGGCTCATAACAGGCTCATAGCAGGCTCATAGCAGGCTCATAACAGGCTCATAGCAGGCTCATAGCAGGCTCATAGCAGGCTCATAACAGGCTCATAGCAGGCTCATAGGAGGCTCATAGCAGGCTCATAACAGGCTCATAGCAGCCTCATAGCAGGCTCATAACAGGCTCATAACAGGCTCATAACAGGCTCATAACAGGCTCATAGCAGGCTCATAACAGGCTCATAACAGGCTCATAACAGGCTCATAGCAGGCTCATAGCAGGCTCATAGCAGGCTCATAACAGGCTCATAACAGGCTCATAGCAGGCTCATAGCAGGCTCATAATTGTATGGCTGTGGTCAGTCATACGAGTAAGTATTTCCTCAGCGTTCGAAATGTCATTGCGATCCATTGTTTTCCTGTTGTTTGAATCGACCGCTCTCCCGCCCGTTACGTCACGCCCGCCACGCCCATTTTCAGACGCGGAAGTAAAATTTTCTCACAAAAACGACTCCTGTAGCGTATTTATAAGTATATTTTAAAGAAAATCTAGTTCCTACATTATTTTTCTATACATTGACTCGTTGGGTCCTCTAACCTGCAATATGCCCTTTATTGTAATACATAAATGTGTTTCGCCGTCACCTCGTCCTGTCTGAAGTCGCACAGCGCCTGCACAAGGATCCGCCCCGTGATCTTCTCCTCGGGGTTTCTGGGCTTCAGTCGGATGATGCTCTTGGATTTGAGCACTAGCTGCTGCACCATCTCTCTCTGGTCCGTCAGGCGCTCTCTCTCTCTCTGAGACACACACACACACACACGCGGTCAGCACCCTGCAGTGCTCCAGGAGCGCGCACACCTGAACCGGTCCTCACCTCCAGGCCCTGTTGCAGATCCAGCAGTTTGTGGAGCGCCGTGGTCTTATCGCAGGAGAAGCTCTTGCGGATGCCGTCGTGCTCTTTCTTCAGTTTGCTGTTCATTTCACTCGTTTCCTTGAAGAACTGCAGAAAACATGCTTTTTAGCATCACAGATACTATTACTGTTTATTTTTTATCAAATTATTTTTAATTTCATATTTTCCGTTTAATTAAATGTTTGTTAAAGCTTACGTTTTGTTGTGCTATTGACATTTTTATTAGGTTTAGTTTTTTTTGAATCTATGTCAATCTAGTTTTTATTTCAGTTTTAGTTATTTTAGTATTTCAAGTCAAACTAAATAAAAATTTGAAATGTTAATATTTTTAATTAATTTTATTGTAATTTTGTTAAAGCTTTAGTTTTGTTGTGTTCTCATTTTTATTAGGTTTAGTTTTTTTGTTTTTAAATCTGTCAATCTAGTTTTATTTCAGTTTTAGTTATTTTAGTATTTCAAGTCAAACTAAATAAAAATGAGAAATGTTAATTTTTTTTAACTAAATTTTATTGTAATTTTGTTAAAGCTTCTCATTTTTATTAGGTTTTGTTTTAGTCTATTTAGTTTTTATTCATTTTTATTTCAGTTTTGGTTTTAGTTATTTTAGTATTTAAAATTAAACTAAATAAAAAAACGTTGCATTAGATACTATTATAGTTTTTTTAAATCAAATTATTTTTTATTTAATATTTTACGTTTAATAAAATTTTTGTTAAAGCTTTATTTTTGTTGTTCTATTGTCATTTTTTTATGTCAATCTAGTTTTTATTAAATTTTTAGTTTTTTAGTATTTCAAGTTACACTAAAAAAAATCTGAAATGTTTCTTGGCAACAAGATTAAATAAAATAAGTTGAATGTTTTTATTAATATTTTTAATTACTTTTTAATTTTCATATTTTCTTTTTCAATGTAATTTTCTTAAAGTTTTAGTTTAGTTGTGTTTTGATTTTGACATTTTTTAGTTTTGTGTGTCTATAAATTATGTCTATATAGTTTTTTCATCAAATTTCCATTTTAATGTTTTTTTTACTATTTCAAAATAAACAAAATAAAAAGGAATAAAATTGAAATAATTTAATTTAGTTTTAAATTAAAATAAATTTATTATAAAATAAAATATTTAAATAAAAAAAAATTTAAGTCTTTTTATATTTTATTTCAGTTGACATGTATTTCAAGTAACAGAAATGTTTTTGGCAACAAGATTAAATAAAATAAGTTGAATGGTTTTTAAAATATTTTTAATTAGTTTATCATTTTCATATTTTCTGTTTCACTGTAATTTTTCTTCAAGTTTTAGTTTAATTGTGTTTTGATTTTTGACAGTTTTTTATGTCTAGTTCTTTCATTAAATTTCCATTTGAGTGTTTTTACTATTTCAAAAGAAACAAAATAAAAAGGAATAAAATAAAATAAAAATAATTTAATTTTAAATTAAAAATACATTTATTATAAAATAAATTATTTAAATAAAATATTTTTTGAGCTTTTTTAATATTTAATATTTTATTTTATTTCAAGTAACAGAAATGTTTTTCTTGTTTTTGTGTTATGGTTTTAGCATGATAACCCAGTCAGTTATGCATCAGATGTCAGTAATATGCGTGAGAAAAGCTACGAGGCTTGATGTGTGTGTGTTTGAGATGTGTGTGTGTGTCTCACCTGGCTGTACTGTGCGTTCTCCTTCAGGTGGACGCCGATGCATTTGGTGATCTGTAGAAGCCAGCTCCACTGGGTCTGCAGCGTCTCCATGTAGGCCTTTGAGGAACACCGTCAGACGGAGTGAGAAACACCACAGGACGGGTCCGAACACGACACACACACACACACACACACACACACACACACACACACACACATACGCGCTCACCTGGATCTTGTCTGACGCCGGGTGTTTGTTCTTCATCTGACTGTCCACCTTCGTTTTCAGGACGTTCAGCTGAACTTCTTTCTGCTCCAGATCACTCATGAGTGTCTGAAACAGAGAACGGCTGAAAATAAACTCAAGCGTAAGGGGTAAAATATGTCCAAATAAACACTAACACAAGTCAAGAGCAGATGTTTAGATCAACCGTCCACAAGAGGGCGCAACGCACACACAACCCAATCAGAACCTTCTGGTGTTCAGAGTCAACAAACCTGCTGTTAAAGTGCATTAAACTGCAGAAAATGTAAAAAATATGAAGGTTTACACTAGGCCAGTGTTCATTTTCACACTGATTTTTTGTCATAGTTTTCGTTCTCTAGACGAATAATTAAATAAATAAATGTATTTAAAATTTCGTCAATTTTTTATTTAGTAAATTTTATTCTTATTTTTTCCTTAATACATTATATATATATATATATATATATGTGTGTACTTATATATAAAAATAATATATATATATACATATTTTTTCAAAAACAGCATCAAATACTATTTTATTTCTTTATTTTTATTTTATTTTCATCTATTTCATTAAATACTATTTTATTTTATACCAGCATTGAATATTATGTTTTATTTTAGTATAATTGAGATACTATTATATTTTTTATTAATATTTTGCATCCATTTTTTATTTTTATATTTTTTATTTCAGTTAAAATTTTCGTAATTTTGTTGTGTTTGTCATTTAATAGATTTTCTTTTTTAAATATGCCTACATATTTATTAATTATTATTTCAGTTTTAGTTTTAGATATTTTAGTGCATCAAGAGAAATGTTGCCTTGGCAAAAAAAAAAAAATATATATTTTATTGCAAGTAACTTAACTGTTATAGTTTCAGTTTTAATTTTAGTTAACAATAATAACCCTGATATAAGTCAATGACATTTTAATCAAGTGAAAAATTAAACAAAATACTTTAAAAATTAATGCATGTATAAAACATAAAACAAAATGCCTTTTTGTGCAAAAACATAATAAAATAACAATGAATTCAATATTGCAATACAATATTTTTCACAATGTGACTTACAATTTCGCTCATGCATTTGCATAATTTGGTGCGGAAATAAGTTTAGGTTGTGTATTTGTATTATGATTGATATGATTAATAAAATATAAAATGCATTTGGGTGACGACTGACGAGCCAGTGTTATTGACCATGACTGGACGACATGAATTAGATTATTCTTAATCAAACATTGTGCATTATTAATATCTTGCATGAAAAATGCAGTTTATGCTCAAACAATTTTGCTTCTCAAGTAAATAAATCTTGATTTGAGATTCTTTAGATATTTGTACTGGACAAAAATACTTTTTGCATCACTGTAACAGATTTCACACACACACACACACATATCGTCAGTAATGAACCCCGGTGTGTGTGTGTGTGTGTGTGTGTGTGTGTGTGTGTGTGTGTGTGTGTGTGAGAGAGTATGTGTGTGTGTGTGTGTGTTTGTGTGAGTGTGTTGGGTCGCTCTCACCGAGAAGCCCTCGTGTTTCTGAGGGATGTAGCGGTCTATGCCTTTATCGCCCCAGTCGAACACCAGTTCCTCCTCTTCCCGGTCGTTCACCCACATGATCTGACTGGAGATCTCCTCGATGATGTTGTGCAGGTCCTGGAGCTGATCGCTGCGCTGGTACGAGGCTTTCTGAAGATCAAATCCTGATGTTTGTAACTTACACACACGGTGACACATGTGATGTGCAGCTGCATTTGATTGACAGGAGCTGTGTTTCCATACGGAGTCGAAAACTAAACTAATCTAAACTTTTGGAGGGAATTAAACCAAATCATACAGGAGTGAGTTTCTCTAACAACATCGTTGAAGAAATCATCTAGCTAGTCACGACCATAGATATCCATAATAAAGGCTAGATGTCTCGTCCGCGCTGCTGGCCAATGGAGGTCGAGGTCCGCACTGGCGGCCATCTTGCCACAGGCAGCTCGCTCACTCGTAACATTGTGTTTTAATGGAGCATGCACTTTTTAAATAACCATAACTTGCTCAATTTTCAACCGATTTTCAAACGGTTTGGTTTGTTATAAACGTCAGAGATGTAGTTATGACACTGCCTGCATACTTATGAATAATAAGTGTATAAATAAATAATCATCCAGAATTATAGCCACGTTAATAACGTTTGTAAGAAACCAAACCGTTTGTGAATCCGTCAAGATTTCAGCGAGATAAGAGTATTTGTGTTGGTGCCGATCACTCATCTTACATCAGGCACCACAGAGCCTTGCCTGTGACAAGATGGCCGCCGGTGATGACGATAGAGACTCCGCCGTAAGACATCTAGCCTTTATTATGGATATCTATGGTCACGACTGTTTCCCGAAACCATATTGTCGCAAATTGATCGTTCAAACACGTTGGTTTATGACGTCTCACACGTGTGGAGTAATGAGTAAGGGTTAATGCCCGACGAGGTGTCCATTGTCAGGTGTTAATGACGACAGCAAGGCGTAAAAGGACGGTTGCCTCCGCCGAAGTCCATTAATACCCGACAATGGACACCTCGAAGGGCATTAACCCGCTTACACCATGGTCACTTGCCAAATAACACATTTTTAAAACATTAGTTTAGATTTCGATTGTAAAACTAATTAAAATATAAAGTTTTTACAAACAATAACTTGGTTTCCCTGGTTACGCCTGACGGTTTATTTAGCAACCGGAGATATTTATAGTCCGCTCAGCTCCCTTCAGTTTAGCTAACTCACGAGCCAGAAAGTTAACGCATTTTATGTCAAATTCTCCAAAAAAGGTTAAAAGAAATAACGAAGTCGCTCATTGTTGTATTAGCAGGCTACCGGTATGTATAACGGCTAACTAGATGTTTGTTTTGATACAATAAATTGTAACCGGATACTCTGACTGCCTGTTGCTATGGTTACTCACAGCTGACGTAGCCAGCGCATTTATTTATTAATTTCGAACGGTAAACAGTCAGTTTCACCAGAACTACTTTACTAGGTGTCCTCTATCACTTTTTAATGGACACCCTGCAGCCAATCAGAATCGAGTATTCACCCAGACCATGGTATAACTGGATCTGTCTGAGATCGAAATTAACGCTAGATGTTTTGCTATAAATTACAGACATCTGAGGATTATTTCTCATTTTTCTCAGTTATTTTGCTTTATTTCCAGATTCAATCATAGACTCGTTCTTACACACTAGAGCTCGTTCACACACACTAGAGCTCGTTCACACACTAGAGCTCGTTCACACACACTAGAGCTCGTTTTTACACACTAGAGCTCGTTCACACACACTAGAGCTCGTTCTTACACACTAGAGCTCGTTCACACACACTAGAGCTCGTTCACACACACTAGAGCTCGTTCTTACACACTAGAGCTCGTTCACACACACTAGAGCTCGTTCACACACACTAGAGCTCGTTCACACACACTAGAGCTCGTTCACACACACTAGAGCTCGTTCACACACTAGAGCTCGTTCACACACACTAGAGCTCGTTCTTACACACGCGCACTCTTCAAACTCGACACTTTAAATCTCTTGACAAACTAAAAGACATAAATGACATTTGTATGTGTTCTTAATAAAAGACACAGGTTGCACTGAATGTCCGCTTGCTTATTTTGCTCAAGATCAGGATTTATTGAGTCCACATGTCATGCAAACATGAAACTGCTTCTAGCCGCAGCTCGAGATCTGTCGCTCACACACACAGCTCTGCGATGCTGTTTGCGAATGTTCGTTAGAACGATGGTTTCGGGAAACACCGACTCGTTAAACTGCTGATAACGACGGAACTTACGACTATAATTGGCTAACGATACTTTCGGGAAACACACTCCAGAACCAACATCTGAGATGCTGCGATGCGATTGGTCCACTGGTAAGTCCAATTATCCAATCACACGCAAAGCTTTATTCGGTTTCCATCGGAGTTTATGCACGTTTTCTTATCGAATAAAAAATGTATTCACATCAATTCGAGCATTTTTAACATTTATGTTAAAAACATTAACTTTTGCGCGTCCATGCAACGTTTTCTATGTGATATCGTAAAATGCGCACGAACGGAAACATCGCTAATAACCACAGTGTGTTTCAAGCACGTGTTTCTGAACCGCCTCACCTGTAGACTGTCCCATTCGTGCTCCAGTTTGTTGAGAGAGGATTTGTTTCCATCTGTGTTTTGGTCTTTTGGTCGTATCTAGAAGTCAAAACATACACCAAAAATTGCCATGATGTATATAGACTTTCATTTAAATAACATATTAATGATCAGATCCTCATATTAGAGTGATTTCTGAAGGATCATGTGACTAAAGACTGGAGTAATGATGCTGAAAATTCAGCTTTGATCACAGGAATAAATTAAAGTTTACAATATATTCACATAGAAAACAGAGGATTTACATTAGAATAATATTTCACAATTTTTACTGTATTTTTGATCTAATAAATCCAGCCTTGGTGAGCAGAAGAGACTTCTTTCAAAAATGTTAAAAAATCTTAATTATTACATACTTTTGAACAGACATGCATACCGGTATATAGCCTATATATATATATATATTTTTTTTTTTATGATTACAATGCAAAAAAAGTGTTCCTGTCATAAAAGTAGGCTATATTTTATTTTTGTAAAAAAAAAATCTTACATTTTTCTTATGATTTTGAGGTGGAAAATGTACAGTGATCAAATAAATCTCAATTTGAGCTCTAACCTTCAATTGTACATGTTTAAAAGCAAAGCAGGCATGAACACAAGATAATGCACAGCCCAGTCCAGAAGCCATATGGAGATGAATATACGGTGCGGATCGAGATCTCTCTGTGCTGAAGTGACGTGTGTGTTTGGTCATGAAGGTCATGTGTGTGTTTGGTCATGAACTCACCAGCTCCTCTCGGGCTCGATCCACTTCCACACTTCTCTGGATGGAGCTGTGAAACGCTTTGTGCTTGGCTATCTGCTGTTCGATGGCTGGTAGATCATCTCCCCATGATGACGTCTCGATCAGCCGCTGCTCACACACACACAGACACACACACACTTCACACTCAACACCGGATTATTTGCACATTTACAGATAGTTGAAATCGGCCACAGAAATGCATTGATTTAGAGTAGACAATCAACTAACAGTCATTTACACTAACATTGAATCACATGGCTTGTTTTGTTGCATCAAAACTAAATCGCTCGTATTATAATCCTGGAAGTTTGTTGTTTTCTGCTCAGTATGCAGTGGATTTAATACAGTATCAAAAGTTATTTGCATAACTTACGTTTCTGTTTAGTTATACAAATATTATTTCTGAATGTTCAAAACGTCCAGTTTTTTAAAAAGGTTTTTGGTTATGCGAATGTTAAAGTGAACATTCCATTTTATCATTCTTCAAACGCATTTGGAATGTTACTTTTAGAAACATTTAGAAAACGTTTAACGGACGTTCAAATAAAATGTTTCAGGAAAAAAACTTCCACGAACGATGTATAGATCATAGGGGTGTCTCAATATATCGCAATACAAAAATGCTACAATATGTATCGTGGAGACTTCACCCAAAATTAAATTTTACAGAGTCAGAACTACATTAACCCTCAGACAGTCTTCGTTTCGGAGTCACATCCTGGGCCTTCCCGGTCAGAAGTGACCGGACACCTAAAAATGAAACTTCCTCCATCCCAGTAAAACCAATGCAAATTATTTTTGTTCTATAATATTTATACTTTTTAATTTAGTATTTTGAGACAATTTGATTGAACTTATTAATATTTATGCAATATTTATGGTCCATTTTTTGCCATTGAAAATAATGATTTTTTTTTCTTTCTTTTTTTCTAATTTTATTTTTTCTATGCAGTATTTTCTGTTAAAATAGAGACTAGGCTTTCAGATTTAAAAAAATAAAAAAATAATTCAATTTATAAAACATAAAATTAAATAAATCATGTTATTGCATGGGTTTACCACTGGATGCCTGTATAGCTCTAAATGGAGATGCTTGTGAATTCTAGTTGTTTTTGGACCAAATTACTTACTTTTAAGATGTGGATTGAATGTATTTTTTTAGAAATTCTCAAATAATACTTTTTGCCAAGGTTTATAACATTTTATTAATTATTTTTATAATTTTTATAATTATTATATTATATATATATATATATATTAATTATAATTATTAATTATGTTATGTTTTTCACTCTTGATGTTTTAGACTTTCACCCCTTCATTGCTGAGCACTTTTTTTTCTGCATCGTGGCCGATTTGTAGATAATTTTTGTGTTTTTGTCAATTTCCCATTCATTTCCTATGGTGGTCATTTTTGACCGAAGACCAAAATCGTGACTAATTTTTTTACGACCACTTAGCATGCTTGGATCATGAACTCAAAAAAATTTTGTGTTCACATACCTAATGCCAGAAAAGTCACCAAGTTTCGTAACATTCCGATGAAGCTGTGATTTTTAAAAATTCAAAACAGATTTTTTGTAATCTGAATTTATTGGTGTGTGTGTGTGTATAAAAGTGTGTTTGTATGTGTGTGTGTGTGGGTGGGTGTGAATTTTTAGCACTCTTGATGTTATAGAGTGTCACCCCTTTACTGCGGTGTAGAATCTGTTTTTAGAATCGTGGCCGATTTGTAGATTGTAGATTGTTTTTGTCAATTTCCCATTCATTTCCTATGGTCGGTCATTTTTGACCGAAAGACCAAAATCGTCACCATTTTTTTTACGACCACTTAGCATGCTCGGATCATGACCTCAATTTTTTTTTGTATTCACATACATAATGCCATAAAAGTCACCAAGTTTCATAACATTCCGATGAAGCTGTGATTTTTAGAAATTCAAAACAGAATTTTTTTCTGACCGAGGACCGTCTGAGGGTTAAACTACTATATATAATGTTGAATATAATGTATAATAATGCAATGGTAGAATATTTGTGTGTCCTGATAATGCTAAATGTCTGTTACCAGTAAAAAGTGGCATTATTTTAAATATATCTAGTCAGTGAAAGAGTGCAAGTATATTAGTCTAAAATAATTCTGTATTTAAAAAATGTTAGATGAACGACCAAATAAAAAAAAACGTTCATGACCTATGTATAGATAATGTTTTTGTGCAAACGTTTTGAGAACATTATTAAAGCTACAATGTGTAAAAAAAAAATTGCCGCTAGGGGTCGCTAACCTCTTACAATAACAAAGGCGTAGGTTGATGACGCAGTGAATAAGCGGAATTATGAAACTTGTCGTCATGCCGATGGATCTAATAATGTTTA